>NC_030421.2:10185300-10485300 GCF_001660625.3 Ictalurus punctatus | reverse complement strand
ATACAGCGCATGTCTTTGGACCGGGGGAGGAAACCGGAGTACCCAGAGGAAACCCCTGAAGCGTGGGGAGAACATGCAAACTCCACGCACACAGGGCAGAGATGCAAGGCAAACGTGCTAACCACTAAGCCACCATGCCCCCATATCAGGGCTCTACAGTGTGACCATTTCACTCGCATTTGCGACTGAAAAGTTCTTTGTGCGACTGTGAAAAAATATTTAGGAGCACAGGTGCGAGTGATCTGTTCGTAGTTGTATAATACAATCGGAATAAAAACTAAAACTCCAAAATGCATCTACACCGCGCAACAGTGACTTTCACACTGCTTTTCATCAACTCAGTCAACCGAACAAGTGTGTAAATACTGCAAAGAAGCCATTATGATGACGAGAGTAACTCTGTACATCATCTGCTTCTCTTAACTTCCCGATCTCATAACCGCCATCTTTTATTGATCCCGCAAAATTACCTGCACCTGCGACCTGCTCATGTAGAGACAGCGGTAAATTAATAATAATGCTAACGCTACAAGGTGGGTTTTAATTCAAACTTCTTTATTAAATAATTCCTCACCAATCATAATCAAGCGTAGCAACTGTTTAGGCTGTACACATACAGCACACTGCCGTTCTCCTTCACTAACTCTAATAGTGCATTCACTTCATTTAAACTCAGGGTTGCCTGATATCACTAGAAAAGTCAACTCCAGTTTCCAGGTTTTGATTGAATCCCCTAAAATAACTCAATATTATCAGCATACATGGCAACACTGTACTGGGGGACCGATCTAAAAGGAACAACTGATAAACAAACATTATAATAACTTCATAAAATATCAATAAAATGAGAAATTAAATGATGTTTAATTACTATGGGTTGCATTTAATATCAGTTTGACATTAAGCTTAGTAAGCTATTAGTCTTTTTCCAAATATGGGTTGTTGTGGATAAAAAATGTCATAAAATAAACATAAGGGAGACCTAGCATCCAGCAAAGGGGAGAAGAAGAAAAGACGGGCACCTAGACACATAGAAGCGGGATTAGGCGGACATTGACAAATTGGAATTACACTTTAAAGATCTTTAAGAGCAGTAATAGTCAAAAAAGTCAAAAAGAGGTATACGAGCTGAGCTGAGGAGGGCTAATACACACACACACACACACGCTCGTACAGTCAAGGGCGGGCAAGTAGACACAACATACACACACACACTCTCTCTTTCTCATACACACACATGAATAACTTTAATAATATCTTATAGTAATAGAGAAACTCTATAAAAAAAACAGAATAGTAGGATATGCAGGACAGTAGAACTGTAATGATATTAAGAAGTTGGAAGTACAGTAAACCACTTTTCAAGTAGTATAAATATATATAAAATAAGAAATATAGTGCAAATATGAAAATAAATTATAAACTAGAAATACAGGAAAATGTAAACTTACTCATGACTCAAATGGTGAGGGTTCTTGGCTCGCAAGGAAGGCCTTAATTTTAAGAAAGAACCATGAGGAGCCATTTATAAGGGTGGCTGAGTCAAGCTGCTCCCCCCCCCCTCGAGATAACGATAAGACCAAGGTCCCTCTAGGTTGTTTAGTCTTCTCCACTTTCTATTCTCTGGGTAAATGAAAAACGAAGTTTCTGATACCCTAGGTAAATGAAAAACGAAGTTTCTGATGCCCTAGGTAACTGAAAATTCTGGTTTCTGATGCTCTGAGTAACTAGAAACTCAGGGTTTTTATTTTCTGGGTTATTAGAAATGCCTGGGTTCTGATTTTATGTGTAAATTAAAACCCCTGGTTTCAATTCTATGTGTAAGTGAAATAGCCCTTTTCTGGAACATAAGAGTAAGGTAAATGAGCTCTTTTTTAACCCTATTGGTAGTGAGATCATAGTCTTCTTGAAACATATGGGTTATCTAGTGTGTAAATACAGTATAAATACTGGAGCTTAAGCTCAGGGTATTGGGATCACTTTTGAGAATTCTCATCGGTGTGGATCTCGTGTGGTGGAATGGAACAATAAAGCTGGACCTTTGCTTCTTCTCACTCACGGCTGGTGTATTTTTTCTATCTCCAACTGGGCTCAGAGGTAGATGTGAGTATTGGCTTCTAAGTTGAATTTTAAATGTTTTTGGGTAATAGGCTAAATTTGAGCCAACAGGGTCATGGTTGTGTTAGTCTACTTTTAATTAGGACTATTTACTGTTTAAAATATTTAAAAATAAATATGTTCTGGTTGTTTATTTATCAATTAACCAACGGTATTTCTCATTGCTATTATTTTAATTCAATTAACTGAGAGAATGAGCAGAGATCTTACATTTAACATATTATGATAGACCTCCTGATTAAAGCTTAAACAAAAAAAAAGTTTGCTATCTGGATCAGTATCGGTCATAAAAATCCTGATCGGTGCGTCCCTAATGAACACCATTAAACTAAAGTGCTTTGCATTTAATGGGTAAATTAACTCACCCAATCACATCCTATATGAGATTATTCAGATATATACACAATATATGCAGAGTGGTTCGAGAATTGGCTCCAGCCTAGAACTATGACAGTGGAAAATGGATAATAGTGTAGCTTTAAATATATTTAAGAGGAACAGACTTAAAAGACTGAACATTGAGGTTTGTTCTATTTGTTTACAATGTGGAACAGGTTAACGGTTGTAGTTTTTTGCATACAGCCTGTAAATTTAACTGAAAATATTATTTTTTTTTATCATATTTAGTTTATCAGAAGGTAAATTATTTTGTCATGGCTCAGACTCTGTTCCTAAATTCTGTCATAATTGACAAGCTCAAGTTTTCTCATGCATACTTGTGTGTTATATTGTGGCACATTAACTTTACCATCTCTAAAAAACAAAATAAACTTCAACCGTGCTCCTAAATTTTTAACTGTGCTCCTAAATTTTTGTAATGAGGAGCAAAAGTGCTTCTAAAAGAAATTGTTACTGTAGAGCCCTGCCCCATATGATATTAAATAAGATTAAAATGTGCAAATGTAAAAGTAAATAAGCTATATAATTTAAAAGACTTTAAAATAACTATGTTTATTTTCTTAACTAAGGTCCAAAAGTACAGAGGCCCAGCCACTTCTGTAAAGAATCACGACGCAGACTTGAATATGTTGCTTGGTGAAAGCAATTATGTTTATGTGACCACAGTAGTAAGACAGTGTCTTATGGGTGATCTTCTGTGTTCTTGGGGTTAGTCAGTCATTTATGTATGTTTTCATACAAGGTGAGTTTTGAGTCTTTATGGTGGAATGATTACGATCAAACTTGCATTTAACTGGTGTAACTAATGGAGTTTCTATAGGGCTTGGGCAGCTGCACTGCATTATGTGTATTTTCCCACCATGGCAGGGTTAATTATTTGTTTACAAACTGTGGATTTTTATGAATGTGTTGTATCGTTAAAGACTCCAGAGGGATTCCAAGCCATTATTTATGGGTTAGCCTTGACAACGTGGATCCATACTTGTGATGAATGTGATAACACAGTAATTCAAACCAGTGTATGCAATGTAGTGCAGCAATTTTATTAATGTTTCCTTTCTGTGTTGTGTAAGAAATAAAACACTGCAGAACATAAAATAAAACACAGCTAGTATAGTAAAATAATCAAAGACAGTGCGGTGCGATGTGGCCTGAGATCATTTCCAATAACATGTCTTGAAATGTTTTATTCATATTATACCACAACATTCGTCAGACCATAATCAATTGCCAATTATTAGATTTTTTTATTATAGAACATGGCATATTTTTTTATACATTTATAATTACAGTACATTTCATGTTGCACAATATCTAGAAAATAAATCAATTCACTTGAGAAATTAATTCACTTTAGAGTACCTATAAACAGTCGAGTAACCTCACAGTGCAGTATATAACACAAACATAGCTGTCCATCATCATAACTCAACACTCAGAAGACTCACTCGGTATGAAAACTCATCACCTAGCTAGGCTGGCTATCTCACTAAATGACTGACTTACCCCAATAAAATGGAAGATCACCCATAAGACACTGTGTCATCATGACCTCACATTCCCATGACTAATATCTTGCACGGTTCGTGTTTTCTATGCTCTAACAGGTCTGAATCAGCTTATATGCGAGGCATGAGTTTAGGCCCATATTTAGACTTGCACACACTTTTGGACACACCAATCAAACAAGTTTGAGAGACTTTAATGTTGTGGATTCTTTATATTTCCAGATTTCTTGAGTTAATACCAAAGTCTGGTGAAAAATTCATGTGAATAGCCTCACTGGAAATATATTTACTGAAAAAAATGTTGGCGCATTCAATACTTATTTCCCCCACTGTATAACAAATATCTTTGTTAAATATAGGTCTGCAACAATTAATTCATGAATTCATATGAGAAAAATATATTTGAAGTATATTCTGATTGATATTTTACATTTTTAGTACACCTGGGTAACTAAGAACAGGAAATTGTTCAACCATGATTTCCTGTTTCACAGTTGTATAAATATGAGGCCAAACACATAGGCCAAATTCCCTTAGTCATTCATAACAATGGGTAAGACCAATGAATATAGCTGTGATGTGCAGCAAAAGGTTGTTGAGCTTCACAAAATGGGAAGTGGATATAAGAAAATAGCAAAAGCATTGAAAATGCCCATTTCCACCATCAGGGCAATAATTAAGAAGTTCCAGTAAACTGGAAATGTTATGAACCAACCTGGAACTGGACGTTTGTCTATATTGTCTCAACGCACTGTGAAGAGGATGGTTCGAGTGGCCAAAAAATCTCCCCGGTCACAGCTGGAGAGTCGCAGAAGTTAGTTGAATCTTGGGTTCAGAAAGTCTCCATCTACATCACCACGAGTTGTTTGGAAGGGTTTCAAGACAAAAGCCACTACTCATCTGAAACTCAAGCATCTTCAGTTTCAGAACTTCAAATGGGATCGGATTCTATGGTCAGATGAGACCAAAACAGAGCCTTTTGGCAATAAACCCCAGAGGTGGTTTTAGCACACACAGAAAGGTAGCCATATGGTAAAGTACCTCATGCCCATGCTTAAATATGGTAGCGGCTCTTTAATGTTTTGGGGCTGTTTTTCTGCGAGAGAACCTGGACATTTTGTTAGGAGACATGCCATCGTGGACTCTATCAAATATCAACAGATATTAGATGAAAACCTGACTGCCTCTGCTAGAAAGCATGCAATGGAATGTGGTTGGATCTTCCAGCAGGACAATAATCCAAAACATACATTAAAATCAACACAAAAATGGTTTACTGACCACAAAATCAAGGTCCTGCCATGGCCATCCCAGTTATTACTATAAATAATAATGTCAAACAAATAGGCAGCAACATAGGCGACATGGGTCCAAAGAAACATGTCTGGGTCTCCAAACAAACCAAAAAAACCTCAGCATGTTATAGGCATTTAACCTAAGCATTTAATGCTAAAATGCTTAGGTTGGGACCAACAGATGGGACCAACATCTGTTCTTCCTTTATTTGAGTGTGCATCACTCAATATAATAATATAATAACAGAAAAATAAGGATAGGACAGTGCAGCACTTGGCAGGATCCCCTGACCATCAATTACTTTCCCTTGGTTGAAGGTGAGCCTCAGGGTTTCATTGTGTGACTGCTCCAAGAGGAAATCCCCAACGGGAATCCCCTACCACCCTCCAATTCTGTCTGGTGCAGAGCTGGAATCGACACAGGCAATGCCTCCCCAGCCAATGCTTGCATATCCCGCACCATGATACGCTAATGCAGGGCCAATCCACAAACATTCCCTTTAACAATGTCTGAAATGCCAGCTAATTTTTCCCTAAAGTAAATAGATGGTTGACGCAAGGATTGGTTGCCTCTATTCTCTGTTTTTGTCCCTTGAATATCCCCTTGAATATTCACAGGCATGTTGTACATCCCAGCTCGGTCTGGTGAACCCTGTTGTAAGCCAGGAACCTGGACCAGTTCCCTGACCTCCATCATGTGGCATTGGTCCTGGCAATACCCGGACTTCTCTGAATGGCAGCACACCAACCCACGCCTTAGCCTTACACTCATGAACACTGAGAGTCTGACCTGTGTGGGAATAGAGACAGGAGTAGTTCAGTTTAGTTTAGTTTATTGATTTATAAAGCACATTTAAAACAACAGTTGTTGAAACCAAAGTGCTGTATAATAAATATAAATCAGAATTAAAACAAATTACAAGAGTAAACAAAACCAAAGAAAAGACCAATGAAAAATGTACATCCTCAATTAAAACATAAAAAATACAAATGAGTATTCAAAGAGGATTTAAACACAGAAACGGAAGGGGAAGATCTAATGTGAAGAGGAAGACTATTCCAAAGCCTAGGAGTAGCTATCGAGAAAGCCCGGTCACCTTTAGCCTTAAAACAAATACAGGGAGAGAGAGGAGTTGAAAGGGTCAAGAAGGAGGATTGTGGAGGAAAACAAAGACAGAGAAACAGGGAAGGGAAACATGCCCTATTTCCAAGGAGCAGGAAAAGGAAAAGGGTACGGGTCAGATGAAAAGGGAGAGAGAGAGGGGAAAGAGAAACAGAGGACCTGCATGTGACACCATGTGATCCTCTGCCAGTTGGACAGCCCCCATTAACTTTACCATGGCAGTAGAACCATTCTATTATCCCTGGATGCAGTCAGGCGATGAACTACTCAGAACCAGCAGGTCCACAACTTCATCAGCGTCACTTTCTCAACCAGCAATCACCTTCGACTGTTGTCCGATCTCGTTCTGAGTCAGTGATTGATATCACTGATGGTTATGTTTGGGGGTGTGGCCAACTTGCTGCAGGATCTCTCTCTTTAGATCCAAGTTCTCCACCAGATTAGTAAGGGGCAACTGTTGGGTTGAGACTGGACTTTCGCTGACAATAGGGGAAACAGCTGGATCTCACACTGTGCTTCATCACATACTCAAAGAACTCATTGAATGTATTGGAACCATCCTGTGGTGCCATGTTCATCACAATGATATGGGCCATGAGTGCTGTAGCCACCACAGCTGCCACAGGAGTACTACAGGGTGGGACCAAGCTCTGGACTGACAGCACCTGTCAATCTTTAGTCTCCACCCAGAGGATAATCTCAACACAGTTGTTGTTTAGCTTGCAGGTTAGGGATGGTCTGGTGTTGAGTTTATGGAGGCCAGCAGGGGTCTTTATGATCTCTCCAAGGGTCTAGGCCAGGGGTGTCCAAACTTTTTTTAGTGAGGGCCAAATACAGAAAAATAAACAAAGGGCCGGGCCACACACTAGAGGTGAAATATTGACAAATGAATACGAACAAACAGTTTAGGGTTTAAAATTTAAAATGAATAAAGAACTGTTTATTATTAAAGTAAAAAGTGTGGCATGAATTAAATACAATGTCAGTTGTGTGTTTTTGCAAAGAGTCAGGTTAATAACTGGAACTGCACTGCCCATGCACTGGAACGAACAGGCCTGTAGGTGGCACAGGGGGTCGTAACAGTGTGTCTATTTCTAACTCACCTATAATGTGAAGAACATTGCACTCAGTGGGAGCAGTGATGCTGTCCTTTGGATTGAAGGATGGCTGAAATGTCAGGAGAAAGTTTGGTGGTTGAGACATGAAGGACTTCACAGAGATGGCTATCAGCCATTCTGGTTCTCAATCTGCTTTTGTTCTGATTTAACAGAGAAAATGCTTGTTGCTTGTTCACAGATGTATGTTGAGCCGAACAGGCTCATCATTCTTTTTGCGTGGCGTCTCATCAGAGGAAACTTGGCACTATCCAAACTCTGATAGAAGTCAAAGAGGGAGAGAAGCTGATGTTGACTCTTCAGAGAATCATCGCATTGCATTTCAATCAGTTCTAACTGCAGACTCTCTTCCACTTCTTCTGCATCCACCAGGAAGGGGGTCGAGAACAGCTTGATTTGTTTTTCAATGACAGAAAAATCTTGGAAACACTGGTTGAATTCTGTCACGAGAGATGCAATCACAGACACATATTTCTCCTTTTTAGCAGAAAGGTTGGCCTTTGGAAAAGCAGACTTGATTTCAGACAGCGCAGGGAAGTGTGCAGCATTAAAGCTTCGTAGTTGCGTCTCAAACAGGCGGAGCTTTACACAGATGGCTTTCATGTGCGCATACAGGTGTGGCACCAGCTGTTCTTTGCCTTGTAGTTTCTTGTTCAGTGTATTCAGATGATGAGTAAGATCAACTAAAAATGCCAGGTCGGCTAGCCACAGAGGGTCACTCAGTTCATGAAGAGGTTGGCCCTTTTCTTTCATAAACTGATCGATTTCTGATCTCATTGAATAAAACCGCTGCAGCACGTAGCCGCGGCTCAGCCAGCGCACCTCAGAGTGGTAGAGTACATTCCCGTAGTCAGCATCCACTTCAGAAAGGAAAGCTTGAAATTCTCTGTGGTACAGTCCTCTAGCTCGAATTATGTTGACAGTTTTTACAACAGTGTTCATCACATCGCCCAGCTGGACAGTCTTGGCACACAGTGCTTCTTGGTGGATTATACAGTGCATCCTAAAATCCTCACCTCCGCTCTCTTTTACCTTGGCGCACACCATCGATGCCATTCCTTTACGATCGCCCATCATGGCCGGCGCTCCATCCGTTGTTACTCCACAGAGCTTGTCCCATTTAAGCCCCATCTTTTCAACTGCCTCTGACACAGCTTCAACAATATCTCTACCCGTCGTTGTGCCTTTTAGGCTTATCATATCAAGCAGCTCCTCAGTACAGCAAAAATTATCATCTACTCCCCGCAAAAAAATCAACAGCTGTGCAGTGTCTGTAGCATCTGTGCTCTCATCGCATGCTATCGAGTAAAAATCAAAAGCACAAGCTTGGTCTCTCAGCTGAAGTTTCAAGTTAGCTGACAAGTCCTCGATTCTTCGCACCACTGTATTTCTGGATAAGCTCACGTTGTTGAAATCCTGCACTTTCTCCGGGCACATTATTTCTATGACTTTGATGAGGCACTGCTTTATGAAACCACCGTCTGAGAACGGTTTGCCATGCTGGGCAATAAGTTTAGCGACTTCATAGCTTGCTGTTGTGGCGTTTTCCTGTATTTTGTTAGCACGAAAAAAAAAAAACTGTTGTTGAGCTTGCAGGCTCAACATTTGCTTGCAGGCTCTTACATTTGACTTTACATTTGACGCTTGACTTTCTGTGTTCGTTCGGCACCGGTGTACGATGTGTAGCTCTGATGTTTTGTTTCATAGTGCCGACGGACATAGTCTTTCATCACAGCAACATCTTCATTGCAAATCAAACAGACACACTTTCCATTGATTTCTTTGAAAAAATATTCATTTTCCCACCGTGTTTGAAATCTTCTACACTTGCTTGCTATTTTTTGTTTTTTGGGTGCTGCCATTTATGGTGACTCGCGGTAAAAGTTTTTCTTTGCTTAATTTTGTTTAGTAGCGGTAACGGTTGAGAAGCACCGTTTCCGTGGCTGGCTCCATCTAGTGTTGGAACTGAGAAGTGCAACAGAGTCGAGCTCAAGCTTCTTGTGTGGGCCATATTCAATTATATTTTCAGAATTTGTCGCGGGCCAATAAAAACTGGGCCGTAGTTTGGACACCCCTGGTCTAGGCCATGAGATGCAGTCTTTGGAGAGCATGACTAAGTTGTCACTTTTTTTTGTTACATGGAGCACTTTTGAGTATTCACACAAACACACTTTTCTACTTTCGGTTCCACTTGGTTTTGCTGTCCTTGGCTCTCTACCCACTGCACGACCTCTCTTTTTTCACTGCAAGATGCACAATTGCAAATAGAGTCATGTTACTCACACACAGGTGTATGTTCTTTCATGGAATTACTCCGTCCTACTCCTGGACTCCACTCTCTATTCACAAATGCAGTTTAATGGCACCTACCCCACACACTCATCTTAATGATATCTGTGAAAGCAGAAGAGTATGACCTGTATGTATGACCACTATAGGTGCATTTCAAAAAATTAGAATATCGTGGAAAAGTAAAAAAATTTTCTGTAATTTAATTCAAAAAGTGGAACTTTCATATATTCTAGATTCATTAAACATAAATTGAAATATTTCAAGCCTTTTTTTTTGTTTTAATCTTGATGATTACAGCTTATTGCTCATCGAAATCCAAAATCCAGTATCTCAAAAATATTACAATAAAGAATTTATAATACAGAAATGTCAACCTTCTGAAAAGTATGTTAATTTATGCACTCAATACTTGGTCGGGGCACCTTTTGCACGAATTACTGCATCAATGGGGCATTACATCAGCCTATGGCACTGCATAGGTATTATTGGAGCGCAGGTTTTTTGATAGCGGCCTTCAGCTCGTCTGTATTGTTGGGTCTGGTGTCTCTCATTTTCCTCCTGACAATACCGGGTTAGGTGATTCAAAATGTAACAAAACCTTTTTTGAACAAAATTTTTTTCCACAATATTCAAATTTTTGTAGATGCACCTGTATATGTACTCCTGACTCTCACACCCAAATGTGCTTGTTGAACATCCCATTTCACTGGTACTTCCCCCTTTTGCTGTTATAATAACCTCCAGTCCTATGGAGAGGCTTTCCACTAGATTTTGGAGCATGGCTGTTAGGTTTGTGTTCATTCAATTACAAAACCATTAGTGAGGTCAGGCACAGATGTTGGGTGAGGAGGCGTGGGGTGCAGTCAGCATTCCAGTTCATCCCAAAGGTATTCTGCTGAGGTCAGGGCTCTGTGCAGGACACTCAAGTTCTTCCACTCCAAACTTGGCAAACCATGTCATCATGGAGCTCACTTTGTGCACAGGGATATTATCATGCTGGAACATGTTTGGGTCTCTTAGTTTCAGTGAAGGGAAATTGTAATGCTAGAGCATATGAAGATATTCTGTAGAATTGTGTGCTCCCAACTTTGTGGCAACTAAATATTAGGGATACATAATTTCCCCTATGTATGGAGACTTTTGAGACTGCATTGGTGTGGTGGTCAGGTGCTCACAAATCTTTGTTCAAATAAATTAATAAATAAATTGCACTAACTTATCTCTTCATAATTGAAGTTTAAAAAAAAAAAAATATATATATATATATATATATATATATATATATATATATATATATATATATATATATATATAAATATATGGACACATGGATACATCCAGCCATCCATTTTCTGTACCACTTATCATATACTAGGTCATGGGGAGCCTGGAGCCTAATGGACACATAGATACACCCACATTTTCATACATGGACTTAAGGGCAGACTCAATGATGCACCCACATTTCCATATATAGGCTCAAACATAAAGCTTATTTGGTTTTGAAATAATTAGCAGATGTGTAGAGTTGATTATCAATGGCAAAACAAAAATTGGAATTAAGACCCATCTTCTTAAATGCTACCTGTCTTTAGTTTCCAACAGTCTAGTTATGTTAAATGGCTTTGTTTGAAAAACTTGAGCCAGTGAAGTGAGCTATAAAACCTCTGTATCGTGAGATGAAGATGCAGGGTTGTCAGTTTGATTGACTGTTAATTAACTCAATCAGTCTGAAATGTAGCATTTATTTCTGTGTGAATCGAAGAAACCTGTGCAATCTGGCAATACTGCTGTGGTGGGCTGTCTGTAAATTTCAAAATAAATCTGAGTGTATGTAGTTTTAGAGCCCTAATGAGAAAGCCAGACACAACAGTGTCAAAGAAAAACTTGAGGAAGAAACCTTGTGCCTCAGTTATCAATCTTGAATTTCTCTAGAAATGTGGTGTAAATGTTCATGTAAGCCAGACCAAACTGAAACTTTCCAACGCATTTACAAAAGTTGTGTAAACGCTGATTTTCTTTGTACTTGCATACATATTTTGATCTCCCATAAAGTGCCAAGAAAGCCAACACAGCCCATTTGCATGTATTGACAAATAATTTATTTGGTATTCGCTCGAACAGACAATTTACAAATAAATCAGTTTGTATCCAGCTTGGAAATGAGACCTATTGAGAATAACCAGACTTAAAATAGAACTCACACTTCTGGGTGTCACTGGATAGTGGGATTATAAATCATTACAGTACATATGTCTCATCAATTCAACTATTGGAGCTGCAAACATGCAGAGATATTAGAGGGGCTGTTTTGCAATGTTCAAAGGAAACACAGCCCACATAAGGTGTTATGTATTCCAGAGGCATCTCTACATTAGGACCTGGCCCCTCCACTAGATGGTGGTGGTGTGCAGATCTTTAAGGTAGCAATTAAAGGAATACTGCAGCACTTTTCAGCATGATCCATCACATCTGCACAATAGCGAGGGACTGAAATTGCATGTACAGTGCTGTGAAAAAGTATTTCTTCTCTTTTTGTGTATATCTCATACATGTGTAGATCTTCGAACTAAATACAACATGAAACAGAGGGAACATGAGTAAACACACAATACAGTTTTTATTTTTATTTTTAATTGAAGCAAAAAGTTTATCCAACACGTATCACCAATGTGAAAAACTAATTGCCCCCTTAAACTTAAAATCGGTTTGTGCCAACTTTAGCATCAATAACTGCAACCAAACACTTCCAATAACTGGAGATCAGTCTTTCACTTACTATACTTCTAGGACTAGGACTTACTCCTATGTTCTGGATCATTATCTTGCTGCATAATCCAGTTGCAGTTGAGTTTCAACTTACAGACTGAAGACATTCTCCTTTAGGATCTTTAATCATTAAGTTCCCCAGGCCCTGAAGCAGTAAAGCATCCCCACACCATCACACTTCCACCACCATGCTATGATGTTCTTTTTTGTGGAATTCAGTGTTTGGTTTATGTCAGACGTAACGGGACACCTGTCTTCCAAACAGTTCCACTTTTGAATCATCAGTTCACAGAATATTCTCCCAAAAGGTTTGAGGATCACCAATGCATGTTTTGGCAAAATTTAAACGAGACTTAATGTTCTTCTGGGTTAGCAGTGGTTTTCGCCTCACCATTCTTCCATGGATGCCATTTTTGCCCAGAGTCTTTCTGATAGTGGAGTCATGAACAGTGACGTTTACTGATGCAAGCGAGGCCTGTAGGTCCTTTGATGTTGTCCTTGGCTCTTTTGTGACTTCCTGGATGAGTAGTTGCTGTACTCTTGGAGGAATTTTGGAAGGACGGTCACTTCTGAGAAGGTTCAATATGTAGAATGACTGAGTTTCCTAACATAACTCTGTAGTTTATTAACAATCAGCTCAATCAGATAAATTTATTAACAATCAGTTTTATTATCATACATCAGCTCTCTATAACTCCTTGTCTCTACATAACATGTGGTGTCATCTTTTTGTGACACTCTCTCATTGTCATAAAGACTTAAAATGACATTGTTAAACAATGAACAATATCTTCACATGATATCTCCCCCTTTTTTTAAAAAAAAAGAAAAAAAGTCTTAACTTCCCTGTTCTCTTTCTCTTTTTTCTCTTTCTTATAGACATTCAACATTTATCATGCACAACAAACAACAACCTGTCACCAGCAGATAAACATTCTGCACAATATAGACATAAACAATATAAACTGTACTCATTCTTATAAAGAGAACAACAATTCAAATAAACCTTCAGACCTCCTTCCCTAAGGTATTTACTTTAACATTTCACACAACTGTTTATCTCCTCTTTTTTTCCATGTCCATGTGTAGGGCTGGGGTTTGTTTCCACATGTTGTTGTGTTGGTGTAAACTCTGTTGTGTTAGTGGGTGTAGGTGGAATGTTAACAGTATCTTGTTTGTGCAAAGTGTGTGTGTGTGTGTGTGTGTTGTCTGTGTGTTTGGTGTGTGGTGAGGTTAATGAAGTGAGGTTAATGAGGTGTCACACTCTCCCATCTGATTACTGCAGGTGAAGCCCAGACCTTCTCATGGTCCATTTTTGTGAGGACCGTGTCCCCAGGCCTCAGTGTTTACAACCGTTTAGCTCCATGGCAACGATTGTAATATTACGCTTGTCTGTCTTTCTCTTTCATGTCTTTCTATTTGACAGTCCTTTTTTTCGGCCACATGGGTTGAAGATTTTTCTCCATGGTGGATAGAGTAGTTCTTATATTTCTACCCATCAGAAGTTCAGCTAGACTGACTCCAGTGGTGGCACAGGGGGTCGATCGATAGCACATAAGAGCTGTTAGAGGGTCTGTCTGCTTTAAGATCCTCTTTGTGACTTGCACTGCTCTCTCTGCATGTCCACTTCCCTGAAGGTTTCGAGGGCTTGAGGTGATATGTTTGAAATCCAGTTGGTTGGCCAGTTCTTAAAATTCTGTGCTGAAAAACAGGACCGTTCTCACTCACCACTTCATTGGGAATTCGGAATCTGGGAAAAACTGTTTTCAGCTTCTTGGAAATGTGAGCTGTTGTTGTAATGAAGGGTAAGTGCAGTATCTCTACAAATCTAGTGTAATAATCTGATACAATTAAATAATTGTGTTTGTTATGCTCACAGAGATCAACTGCAATTGCTTTCCAGGGCCTTTCAGGGAGCGGTTTGGAGATTAGGGGCTCTTTCTGCTGGGTGTTTCTCAGCTCATGGCATGTTTGGCACGACTCCAATGTATGCTTTATTAATGCTGACATTCCTGGCCACCAAACTGATTCCTTAGCTCTCTCTCTAAATTTTGTAAGGCCCTGATGACCTTCATGGATCTTTTCCAGGATGTCTTTTCTCATTACCCTTGACACAACAATCCCGTTTCTCTTTATCACAATACCTCATATCCATTGCGCCACAGAGCCCAGGTTATAAGTAGCAAAGGTGTTTCATCTCAGGTTCTTCCAAATTCAGTGAGGGCACAGCGCTTTCCTGTTCTTGTTTACTAAACAGGTGTTTTTCTGTTGACAGCACTTGAAATCTACATGCAACACATGTCTGAAAGAAACCAACCTTAGCACAAACCTGAACCCACAAGCTTTTAATCGCATCAATGTCAAGGCTAGACTTCACCATCCAGTGTCCCACAGAACCAATCTTGGCTTGCTTGTGTGGTGTGTCATCTCAGGCTGTAAGAAAGGCATAACAGTTGCACAAACAGAAGAGTCTTGTATCAGGCATTCAAGAGATTCACACTCTGGATCTTTTCTATGCTTGAGGGGCAATTTTGCATCCCTGCATGGCATTTCCCTTTTCTCCCAGATTCATTAGGTTGCAATTACAAAAGAGTTCCTATTGATAGCCATTGAAATTTACATGCAACACACATCTGAAAGCAAACAAATATAGCAGGACCTGAACCCACAAGGTTTTAATCGCATCAACCCTAGAAGTCACCATCCAACATGACACAGAACCAATCCAGCCTTGCTGGTGTCTTCTCTTCTCTGTAACAAAGGAATGGAAGGCATTGCTCTTGAAACTATAGAAGGAACATGCCTCAGGCACTGCTGAGATTTGAACCCAGGATCTCCTGTTTACTAGACAGGCGCTTTAACCAACTAAGCCACAGCACCATATGTGCTAAGTGCCATCTTTCTGAACTGATTGTTGACTCTTAGGCAAGCAATTGCTCTGAGGGTACTCCGCACATTTCTAATCTTTGCTAAGCAGAATGCTAGTTTGAGGGTTGGATGTGTGAGCACAAATTATGGCATGAATCCATGACATGGGTATTTTCTAGGAACTTAAATTTAGCACAGCTTCAGTGTCATTTTGGCCAAATGAGTAGAAACATGGGGAACTTGATGACGTTGTTTTCAACTGGGGCAACAAAGCATCCCATCTAAGATAGAGAGTAGGGAATTGCCATATTTAACAGGATACCCTGTCTGGTATAGAAAAAACTAACAGGCAACACCCATGTGAAACCAAATGACTCTAGAGGGATTTGAACCCACAACCTTTGAATTGCACCAATGCTGAACCTAGAAGTCTAATGTCATGCTCTGAGAGCTCTGTTTTTGCAAGCATATATTCCCTGGCCACTGTAGGAATTTGACTCTTTTGTTGTGGCCATCCTGTCTTAATCAACGTGATCACAGCCTGCAGCTCACTATCTGTTGTAGTGGCAATTCTAATGCAATCCATTTTTCGTTGTGTCGCAGGTATACCTTGCATTACTGCAGCCACATAGCACTCCACATCTGTATGTGTTTCCATTTCCTCAGTGTTATAGTCCTGAGGGCTCCTGAACAGCACTTCAGCTACAAATAGCATCTTTCCTGGTATATACTCAGCTATTGTCTTGAACCTCATTAGGTGCATAACAAGTCTCTGACATCACAGTGGGACATTATCGAGGCCCCTGTTGTTGAAGAGAGGAACCAGCAGCTTGTGATCTGTCACCAGCTTAAACTCATCAGGTCACACAGGTTTTTTCCAAACTTCTCACAGGCCCACACATTGAAGTTTCTGCTTCAGTACGTCACATAGAGCAGTATGCTACTGTCTTCCATACATCTTTATGGAGCTGCAGAAGCATTCCTCCCAGTCCATAACTGCTGGCATAGCTACTGTCGAAGGGTTCAAGATGTACCTCCCCAAATAATTCACCATACCCAGCACCCTTTTAAGTTTCTGCAGATTTTGTGGTGGGGACAGCTGTTGGATAGCATCCAACTTTTCTGGATTTGGCTGCACCCCTTTCTCATTAATTAGGTGACACAGGAACCGCAGTTGGTTTTGTCTGGTTGCATTTCTTGCAGTTCAGCTGTAATCCTGTTGACTATTCTCTGCTGCACCTTTTCTAGGTGAGTGTCTTGTTGTTCTAGGGAGGGCCCACAGACAAGTATGTTGCCCATAAAGACCTCCACTCCATCCAGCCCTTGCACTGTCTCTAACACTTTCCTCTGGAAAATCTCTGGGGCACTGGAAATGCCAAAAGGGAGTCTCTTGAAACAATACCTCCCAAATGGTGTAATAAAAGTGGTAAGTCTGCAACTATCCTGATGGAGTGGAATCTTCCAGAACACGCTGGCTGCATCTAGAGAGGAGAACACTTATACACCACTCAACTTAGCTATGATCTTGTCAGCAGTGAGTAGCACATATTGCTCCCTTTTTACAGCCTCGTTTAATCTTTTTAGATCCACCCAAATGCAGGCTTGGCCATTTTTCTTCAAGACAGGCACCATGGACGTGCACCATTCTGTTGGCTATGTTACATGCTCTATGACACAGTTATTCTCCATCTTGTGCAACTCTTCCTTCACTTTGTGCAGCATTGGTATGGGAACGAGCCTTGCAGTGTGTTCAGCGTGTGGCTGGGCTGACTCTTTTAAGTATATTTTTACAGGGTCTGTTTTAAGTGAGCTGTGCTCACCATATGCATTGTAGTGTTCGAGAGCCCCATAGTAGTCCTCTTTAATAGCCTCGTCGCCTCTCTTTACAAAGTTTATTTCAGCAGATAGAGAGCGGCTAAGCAGATTATTGACTTTATGTCCGTGGATCACATAGGCAGAAAATGGGTAAAGCTTCTCCTTATACACTCCAATGGCTTGAAACTGTCCCAAACAGGCGAGTTTGCTTCCAGGGCTATCTAATGTGATATTAGCAGGCTTAAGTGTCATTACTGGGACTAATGTACTGAAAGTCTCTTCTGCCACGATGTTCACGTCAGCCCCGGTGTCTATTTCGAACGTTATGGGGATGGCCCCAACCAAGAGCTACACTGTCCACTGTTCTTCTAGCTCATTTGCATTATAAACATTACCTAAAAAAATATGCAGGTTGGTCTAAACATTCAGTGACTTCTCTTACTGACTTGCTGTTATGGCATACTCTGGCCCAGTGTGCAATTTTTTGACATTTGTGGCATTTGCCTTTCCTTGCAGGGCAACGCTCATCAATTGCATGCTGTGCATTTCCACATTTGCCACATTTCACATGACTGTCTGCTCGGCTTTTGTCTTTAGGCTTATGTTGTCCACTCATAGATTTCCTATTTGAGGTGGCAACCGCCCTTACTGAGCCCACTGATTCTCCTTGCATGCTGACTTGTATGGCCACTTTCTCTGACTGCCGGACAGTTTGAAATGTTTGTGCTAACGTGAGCTGTTATTAATTGCAGTCTGTGAGAGAGATCTCAGTCCAGAATGCCGACCGCTACGCAATTGCGAATATACTCGGCTCACGTGTTGTCAAATTCACAGTGCTCAGACAGCTCATACAGTGCCCTAATGTAAACTTCTGCTTTCTCTCTGGGCTTTTGCACTCTCTGATGAAAGCACACATGTTCATGGATTATATTTCTCCTCGGGCAGAAATAATCATTAAACTTTTCCAGAATGAACGTGAATTAATTTTTCTGTGCTTCTTTGGCAAACACAAACAATTTACGATTTACATTTATTCATTTAGCAGACGCTTTTATCCAAAGCGACTTACAAATGAGAAAATACAAGCAATATATCAAGCAGAGAACAATACAAGTAGTGCTACCATACAAGATCCGGTAATTGAGTTGCGCAGAGTAGAGGTGTAAGTGCCAGAGTAGAATTTATGAATGTTCTCTGCCTTGCTTCCCGTGGCATAAATGAGACAACTCACTTGTACTTCTCCATCCTCTTTAGCCAATTTATTAGTGGCCCGGAATCTATGAAATTGCTGTCTCCAATCCGTCCACTCTGTCAGTTTATCGATGCCATCATATCAATACGCATTCAAATCCTGTCTTTCCGTCACTTCTGACACCATGTAGAATGACTGAGGATAGGCAGTTTCTTAACAGATCTCTGTTGTTTTATAAACAGTTTCATGTGGGGCAGTGGTGGCTTAGTGGTTAAGGCTCTGGGTTCCTGCTCGGAAGGGTGGGGGCTCAAGTCCCAGCACTGCCAAGCTACCACTGTTGGGCCCTTGAGCATGGCCCTTAACTCTCTCTGCTCCAGGGGTGCTGCATCATAGCTGACCCTGTGTTTCCTGACAGGCTGGGGTATGCGAAGAAAACAATTTCACTGTGCTCTACTGAATACGTGACCAATAAAGACTCACTATACATCAGCTCTCTATAATGCCACATTTCTGTATAACATGTCATCTTTTTGTGAATTCACTCTCTCACAGTCGTAAAGACTTAAAGTGATATCGCTAAACAATGAACAATATCTTCACATGACACACTACTGTGCTGAGTTTTTCCATTTGGAGATAATGCCTCTGTCTGTCATTCTTTGGAGACCCAGAGCCTTTGAAATGCAACCCCAATTCAAAAAAAGTTGTGATGTTGTGTAAAATGTAAATAAAAACAGAATGCAATGATTTGCAAACCTCATAAACCCATATGTTATTCACAATAGAACATATAAAACATATCAAATGTTTAAACTGAGTAAATGCACCATTTTAATGAAAAAAAGGTAATTTTGAATTTGGTGGCTGCGACACTTCTCAAAAAGAGTTGGGATGGGGCAACAAAACGCTGGAAAAGTAGGGGTTATTACAAAGAAACAGCTGGAGGAACATTTTGCAACAAATTAGATTAATTGGCACCAGGTGAACTGTGTTCACAGACAATGAGTTCTGGAGGTGTTTCTGAGCCTATGCAGTGATTTCCATTACAGAATCATGCTGGTTTTTAATGCAGTGCTGCCTGAGGGTATATAATATTGAATTTCACTCTTGTCCCTTGCGTAATCTTTTGATGATATTATGTACTGTGGATGATGAGATATTCATAGTATATGCTGTTTTATGTTATTCTGAAATTGTTCCACAAATTGTAGATGCCGTTTTTCACAGATTGATGAATCTCTGCCCGTCTTTATTTCTGAAAGTCTTTGCTTCTCTAAGATACTCTTTTTATACCCAGTCATGTTACTGACCTGTTGCCAATAACCTTCAGCTGTTTCTTTTTAGTAACACTTACTTTTCCAGCCTTTTGTTGCCCTGCCCCAATCTTTTTGAGATGTGTTGCAGCACATCTCTTAAAATGGTGCATTTACTAAGTTTAAACATTATATGATATCGATGTTTGATATGATATGTTTTCTATTTTCTATTGTGAATAGAACAGTGTCCCAACTTTTTGGAATTGGGGTTGTAGCTTTGTAACCCTTCCCTTTTCAATCACCTTCTCCCTCATCATTTCTGGAATTTCTTTCAATTTTGGCATAGTGTGTTACTGGGTTTGACCTTTTAACCAACTTTGTGCTGTTGAAAAAGTTCTATTTAAGTGTTGATTTGATTGAACAGGGTTTGCAGTAATCGGGCCTGGTTGTGTCTAGTCCAGCTGAATCCCATTATGAGTGCAGTTTCATAGATTTGGGGAATTAGTAACTATGGGGGCAAATACATTTTCACACAGGCCCCGATGGTATTGGATAACTTTTTTGCTTCAAAAAATAACATTATCATTTAAAAACTGTATTTTGTGTTTACTCAGGTTGCCTTTGTTTTAACTTTTTGTTTTAATTTCTGAAACTATTTAGTATGAGATACACAAAAGCAGAAGAAATCAGGATGGGGACAAATACTTTTTCACAGCACTGTATACTGTGAAGTATCAATTAAGTGAAGCTTGTTTGAATGTGACTCCAAGCAACATTTCAAAATATTAGCACACAAAATCCATCTTTGATATTTCTATCAAATATAGTTGGCTCAGAGTTGGCTGGGAAATACCAGACCTGTCTTCAGTTTCTTTTTGATATTTGCCTGTTGCTAAAACCCCAATAATAAAGAACTAAAATCATCACAAACTCATCACTCTCATCTTTAGATATCTTTAGATATGATTTTACTTTACATTTCATCTGGGTCACCTGTCTGCACCTTGTGAGCACCGAAGTCAGTAATTACTCTGTCAATTATGCTAATATGATTAACAATGGGATACACGGTGGCTTAGTGGTTAGCACGTTCACCTCACACCTCCAGGGTCGGGGGTTTGATTCCCACTGTGGCCCTGTGTGTGCACGTGTGTGCACGTGGGGGTTTCCTCCCCCAGTCCAAAGACATGCATGGTAGGCTGATTGGCATGTCCAAAGTGGCTGTAGTGTATAAATGGGTGTGTGAATGTGTATGTGATTGTTCCCTGTGATGGATTCGCAGCCTGTCCAGGGTGTACCCCACCTTGTGCTACATGCTCCCTGGGATAGGCTCTAGGTTCCCCATGACCCTGAAGAAGGATAAACTATATAGAAGATGGATGGATGATTGACAATGACTATGTTTACATGGACAGCAGTAATCTAATCATTGACTTTACTCTGATTAAGATAATAATGTGATTAAGGTGTTTACATGAGACGCTTTTAGAATACTCCTGTCATGTTCCCGTTTTACATGTTCTAGAACATAATTAGATTAACGACACACATCATTACGTCACCGTGCCACGCTGTCCGACGTCCCTCCAGAATTTCACGCATCAACATACAGTTCGTTTTCGTTATGGTACCGTATACAGCTTTGGGTGTTTTTATTTATTTTTTTTACGAACGCTTTAAGTGCAGTTAATTATTTGTAATGCTATATGTGCTAATATACAACTGCTTGAAGCCGTGGGCTGCGTCTCAAACCGCGTACTTACCGTCTATATTGTAGCTGAGATGCATGTATTTTTCCCCACTACAGGCCTATAATAGGAAAGTATGTGATTTGGGACGCACCCGAACTCTCTTGTTCACCGTAAAACTGCCGTGTGTGATCGTGTCCTGTCGCAAAATGCGGTGAAAACTCTCCCACGACGTTCATAATGTGATTAAGGTGTTTACATGTCTGTAATACTCGTCCATAATGCGACTAAAACAGGAGTACTCCACCTGTCTTAATTCGATTAGAGCTTAATTCGAGCTATGCTGCGAATTTCAAGACTCACACAGATAGACAGGAGACTCTTGTAAATGACTGTGTCGAAGGCTGCTGGAAGGTTGAGGAGAATGAGGACTGATGACAGTTTGCCGATCAAGTTTCATGAAGCTTCTCAATAATGGCCGCAAGGGCAGTTCCTGTGCTGTGTGCTGCTTTGAAGCCTGATCGGTTAGAATGTTGGAGGTCATTCTGGATTACTGCACTGACTACTACTGCTGTTGGGCAGAAGGCCATTAGTTACACCCAAGAACAATCTCTTAAGATTATTAACTCACATTATTGTTCAATATCTTTCACTGAATTGTGGTGGTTGTGATACATGTTTGTTGTTGCTGTTGTTTAGTTTACAGATCTTGTGTAGTCTAGAGGAAACTCCCAAAGAACGGGGAGAACATAAACTCCGGACACAGTCTGGAATCGAACCCGGAATCCAACCGCGGAAGTGCATGTTTGGAGATTGTATTTTATAATTTATTGTACTGTATGTAAATTTATAATGTAAGTTTATAATTTATTGTACTGTATGTACAGTGCCATCCACTAATATTGGCACCCTTGGTAAATATGAGCAAAGAAGGCTGTGAAAAATTGTCTTTATTGTTTGAACCTTTTGATCTTTTGTTAAAAAAATTTACAAAAATACTCTGCTGTCATGGATATCGAACGATTGCAAATAAGACACAGGTTTATCCAGAAATATATATCTTTGTAAAATATAGTTGTGCAACAATTATTGGCACCATTTTAATCAATACTTTGTGCTAGCTCCCTTTGCCAAGATAACAGCTCTGAGTCTTCTCCTATAATACCTGATGAGGTTGGAGAATACATGACAAGGGATCTGAGACCATTCCTCCATACAGAATCTCTCCAGATCCTTCAAATTTCGAGGTCCACACTGGTGGATTCTCCTCTTCAGTTCACCCCACAGGTTTTCTATATGGTTTCAAGTCAGGGGACTGGGATGGCCATGGCAGGACCTTGATTTGGTGGTCAGTAAACCATTTTTGTGTTGATTTTGATGTATGTTTTGGATCATTGTCTTGCTGGAAGATCCAACCATGGTGCATTTTAAGCTTTCCGGCAGAGGCAATCAGGTTTTCATTTAATATCTATTGATATTTGATAGAGTCCATGATGCCATGTATCCTAACAAATTGCCAGGTCCTCATTAAAGAGCCACCACCATATTTAACCGTGGGCATGATGTACTTTTCCATATGGTTACCTCTCTGTGTGCGCCAAACACACCTCTGGTGACCAAAAAGACCATAGAACCCGATCCCATTTGAAGTTCCAGTAGTGTCTGGCAAACTGAATACACTTGAGTTGGTTTTTGGATGAGAGTAGAGGCTTTTTTTCTTGAAACCCTTCCAAACAACTCGTGGTGATGTAGATGACCCTTTGTTATGAATGAGTAAGGGAATTTGGTCTATGTGATACCTCATATTTATACCCTTATGAAACAGGAAGTCATGGTTTAACAATTTCCCATTCCTAGTCGCCCTGGTGTACTAAACTTTTTTTTAAATATCACTGGAAATATACTTCAAATATATTTTTCTCATATGAATTCATAGGGGTGCCAATAATTGTTGTACACCTACATTTAACAAAGATTTTTTTTGATAAACCTGTTTTGTTTGCAGTTGTTTGATATCCATGAGAGCAGAATATTTTATGATTTATTTTTTAACAAAAGATCGAAATGTTAAACAATAAAGAAAATTTTTCACAGCCTTTTTTGCTCATATTTACCAAATATTAGTGGAGGGCACTGTAGTATGTGAACTGCCCTTATTTTAACACAATCCTAATCGCTAATGTGTTTTTGCCTTAAGCATACAGCACCATCTGCTGGACATAACTACAGAAAACACTGCATAGAGCAACTCAGATTCTGAGTCCAGTAACAGTCCACTGTTGATTTAGTTTTCTACTCTAACACCAGCACATATTTTAGAGCAGGAAAGACTCAGTTGTGTTGTACCCTCTCACTTAAACTATACACCTGTTCCTCTTCTTTGCAAAAAGACATAAAGTTTGTGATTTTATTTGTTAAAATTAAAAGGTGTGTTCCCTTCAGGAGGTCATCTGACCAATCACATGAACCTCAGTGACCTCAGATTGAACTGAACTGAAGTGTACTCAGCTGAGTGGTTAAATTACTATTCTTTTTTGGTTTTGGTTTCTTGTAATATACCTCCCACCCCACCCTTTAATTGTTGTTGCTGTTATTTTCTGTTTATATGGTCAGGTGATAAATCCAGATTAGGTTTAAGAATGCGTCTTCAGTTAAAATCAAAACATAAAATCATTATGTTTTATTCAGCAGGAGAAATTCAATCTATTCTCAAGTCAGTCACTAGCTTTAGGGTGGTACATGATAAACATTTATGATGAAGGGTGTTACTTTCTGATGTCTGAGGTTTTTAGGTCAGTGAGTGTAATATGTGTATACAAAACCACATGACGCAACAGCGATGCAGATTGGACACACACACACACACACACACGCACACACACTCACAATGTGTATAGTACAACACAAATACACTTGTTCTAATAAAATAATAAAATCATTTCACTACTAACACACCATTTAAAAGTGAAGTGTTTTTATAACTATATTCAGGAAATAACAGAACATCATTCAACTTTATTTATTTATTTTTATTTAAATGTAATATATGGGCAATTTATAACATCCACTACATAATATATGAGCAAATATGCAAAAAAAGAAATGTGTTTTATTTATTTATTCATTCCTTCCTTTATTTATTTATTTATTTATTTATTTATTTATTTCTGCTCATGAGACTCCATAGTGTTTATTGTGGAATATCGAGCCTCCTTTCTGTTAAATAACATTGATTAGTTTATTATTTACTATGTTTCTGCAGTTATGAGCTTCATTATGATCAGGTAAAGTTTAATAGTTACAGAAGAAATTTAACCCACTTTCTGAAATTTAATACAAATAACCTGAAACAAAGTTAGATTGGTTGCTTCAAACAAACAAATAAACAAAAAGATAAATAAATAAATAAATAAATAAACTGATAAATAAATAGATGAGAGTAAAAGGAAAGCAGTGTTGTGTTGGTGTTTATAAGAAGAGCAGGACACTACGACTTTTCAGTACACTCTAATAGCACCTCAAAAATCCAAACTACCTGCTGACAGATTATACTGAATATCTCTGTTCCTTCACTGGTTAAAAAGGCTGAAATGTGTAGCTTTAAACGTGACATATCATAAACAGATTAAAATATATATTTTTGAAGACTCATTGTAAATAGTAAAAAATAACATTAAAATATTTTTTTAAAGTAGTATTGGTTTACCTGTAAATTACTAATATACAGTCATTTACAGGCAAACATTTAAAAGCTATATGTAATTTATATAATCACAGAAAAGCCATACTCTTCCTCCATTTGCCATAAACCAAATTTCCCTCCAAAATTTAAACAATGTAATAAACCCTCTGTAGAGTAAATCTTACATTAATTAATATGGTTGATATGCTTTCATAGTCACACATAAAATAGTGAGTAAAATTAAACTAGTCACTAATGATTGGCTAAAAACATACAACGCTTTAATATTTCCCGCTTGAAGGTCTAAACCCCACCCCCACTTCCCCCAGAGTGATTTTCCCACTCAAATTTGAACTGGCCAATCAGAAAAATTCCTCCACTGAGAACATTGTAAAGGATCAGGAGAGTGCATAGGCTCAGAAACACACACACACACACACACACACACACACACACACACACACACACACACACACACACACACACACACACACACACACACACACAGCATTGCTGGATGGCAATGGGGCTCATATGGTATGTGTAGCAGATGGTACAGTATGTAGACTCAAAGGCGTAACAATGGTATGGACATTGCCCCCTCACATACAAAGTTTGATACTGAAAATTCACATAATTAGAACATAGTTTTAGGATTACAGTTACCGTTTGAATTCACGTGATTTCTGAGTGATACAAGCTCCCACAGCATGGGGAAATTGTAGGGTGCTGTGGGTGTCCTGTGGGTAGAAGTATTCTCTGCTTCATAACCTACCATGAGACCTACCACACCAAGTAGAGGTGAGCTAAGATGTGTTCAGGCAAACCACACACACTAACACTTAAACACGCAATCACGACTTTTAAACAAACTCAGAAAGAATGACTACCTATGAAACTAAATTCAACACTATATATGTTGTAAATACAATTTCCCCATGGATGCTTCCAAGCAATGCTGTGCTGCCTGCATTGTGACCAGGTACCATTATTTAACCAGAAGAGCAATGACTGACTTAGATGATTGTTTTAATTTGATAAACTGAATATTCTGTTTGTGTAACTGGTGTCATTTATTATGTTAATGTCATCATGCTGTTTAGCTTGCTATGTAATAAGTGTACAAAGTGTACAACAATATATAGCTGTATCCTGAAACGTTAGCTATGTAAAGGGTACTGTAGTTTTATTTTCTTAAATCTAAAGACAAACTGCCATAACTAGTTCTGAATGGATAACTACAATATGACCACTGAAAAAAGAGCTTGTATGTTCTGCTGCACTTTTCTACACTTGGCTGCTGTCTCCATTTCTCACAGACTGAGCTGCTACAATATATCAACAAATTTGCGTTGAGTATGGGCATAATAAATAGAATAGATGAAGAAAAGATCTGTTGGCAGGGTTAATTAAAGGGGGGCATATATAAAATATTTTGTACTGTATATTGGGAGTGGGGGGGGGCAGATTGGTATTCCCTCAACACTGAAGGGGGGACATGACCCCTCCAAAGAATGCCTGGTTATGCCCATGTATAGACTTCAGGTACTCGTCCACTTTCTAACTTCAAGTTCAATATCAGTTCAAGTTCAACATCAAATCCAACCCATAACTCTTCCCATTTTGGCTCTATAATGGGATGAGTCACTGCTAGCATTTAAATTCCTGCTTATTGTGCTGCTGTGTTTGACTTAACTTCCACTGAAGTTGAAAGATTCCTGTTCATTCATAATAATATTTCCCTCCACAGTACAGACACATTATAAGACGTGATAACACATTATGAGTTGAACCCTCATGATGTGTCAGTTACACAGAGAACACACCAGTGACGGGAAGTTCGGCTCTTTACAGTGAATCAGATCATTTGTTTAAACTCATCTGGAAGAGTCGGTTCAAAGAGTTGGCTCGTTTGTGAATGACACATCGGTACGTGAATACTGATTCTTTTTTGTATTTTACATCACAAATCGGATTTAATCTGTGAAATAAACAACAACAACAACACCATTAACAGACTTCGTCTGTAAGCTCTCAGCCAGGAAACGTAGTGACTATGTCTGTGATCATGTCCTTTAGTCTCTCTCTCTCTCTCTCACACACACACACAAACGCGCGGATATATAAATGCGAGACAGTAACTTCACACTTCACACACACACACACACACACACACACACACACACACACACAGTGTTTCGGGTGATAGCATGGCGGATGATCCGCTGGTTGGGGCAGTGGACCAGGGGACCAGCTCCACAAGGTTTCTGGTGAGTTAGTGAATGTGTGTGTGTGTGTGTGTGTGTGTGTGCGTGTGTTATAGACTGAAATGTTTCCATTCAACAATATTAGAGGTTGCATACTACTGCACTACATAGTGTGCTTTGTCCTAATCTGGAAAAGTACTAAGTAGCACAGAAATAATATTTATTTAAAAAAAACTTTAATACTACTACTACTACTACTACTACTAATTATAATAATAATAGTACTAATCCTCCTCCTCCTCCTCATCATCATAATCAATAACAACAACATAATATTCTTGAGGAGATAGCTGTTACATTGATTTTATGCAATAAATGAGTGAATAAAATTTTCTGGAATTTACTATGAACAATGAAGAAGTGTTAAAAATTAACTATGTGTGTGGAAATAGATTTGAATGAGTGAGGTTATGCTTCTTTTCTAAATGAGTTGCTGGTACTGGTACTAACAAAACTAACTAAAATTGGTGACATTATTAGAAATAGGTGACTTGCAGTAGTGCAGTAGTTGTTTTTACTTCCTGCGTGTGACATCATGACTTCAATAATATCATGTAACTGCTTTATCGGTTGTTTGGTCAGTGTAGTTCACTGAGACTGCTGTAGAACTTTTACCTACCTTGGATTTCTGCAACTAAGTAAACACAGCAGACAGGTCAAAGTACAGGTTCATCAGTTTAGCCTTTGACCTCTTAACAAATGAGGTGAATGAGTGTTACAGAAGTTTCATCATAGTGCTGTGTAGTAATACAGGTTTTTTTCTGATGTCCTAATGTGGATGAATCCTTTATTTCCCCTGCTACTAATAATGTTTTAGGATGTACAGTATATCTTATGGTTTTTTTTCTTTGTGTTCTTTAAGTGACAATACCTAATAAGAAAAGTATTCTTTAAACTTATTTATTCTCTCTTTCCTCACTGTGAGCTCCACACACCATTTTTAATAGAATAATGATAATAAATCACCTCAACACTTCCTATTTACTTTGTGGTAGATGTGCATTTCTTGAATATACTGTGCTGATACCTAGTGTAAAGCATTTTTCACAATCATGAATGTAAGTTTCCAATAAAATAGTGCAACGTTTGATTTGACTATTTAGTAAAAGTGGATGTCAAGTTGACCCACTAACCTTTCTTCAGTGACTACACCTCAAGTAGACAAAGAGAACCCAATTAAACAAATGAGACAAAAATGTTATGCTTGGTCATTTATTTATTGATGAAAATCATGCAATATTACATATCTGTGAGAGGCAAAAGTATGTGAACATCTAGGATTAGCAGTTAATTTGAAGCTGAAATTAGAGTCAGGTGATTTCAATCAATGGGAGGACAATCAGGTATGAGTGAGCGGCCTGTTTTATTTAAAGATCAGGGATCTATCAAAGTCTGATCTTCACAACACATGTTTGTGGAAGTGTATCATGGCACGAACAAAGACGATTTCTGGACTCCACCAGTCCACATTCAGACAGACTGTGTACAAGTGGGGGAAATGTAAGACCATTGTTACCCTAATAGTCCGCGAGATCACAAAGGAACCCAGGGTAACTTCTAAGCAACCAAAGTCTGCTCTCACATTGGCTGATGTTAATGTTTGAGTCCACCATCAGGAGAAAACTGAACAATGGTGTGCATGGCAGAGTTGCAAGGAGAAAGTCACTGATCTCAAAGATCACATGGACAAGCCAGACGGCTATTGGAAAAATGTTTTGTGTACACATGAGACCAAAATAAAATTTTTGTTTTAAATGAGAAGAGTTATGTTTGGATAAAGGAAAACACTGCATTCCAGTCTAAGATCCTTATCCCATCTTTGAAACATGGTGGTGGTAGTATCATGGTTTGGGCCTGTTTTGCTGTAGCTGGGCCTGGACGACTTGCCATCATTGATGGAACAATGACTTCTGAATAATATCAGCCAATTCTAAGGGAAAATGTCAGGACATCTGTCCATGAACTGAATATCAAGAGTAAGTGGGTCATGCAGCAAGACAACGATCCTAAGCATACATAAGTTGTTCTACCAAAGAATGGTTAAAGAAGAATAAAGTTAAAGTTTTGGAATGGCCAAGTCAAAGTCCTGACCTTAATCCAATAGAAATGTTGAGGAAAGACCTGAAGCAAGCAGTTCGTGTGAGGAAACACACCAACATCCCAGAGTTGAAGATATTCTGTACAGAGGAACAGGCTAAAATTCCTCCAACTGATGTGCAGGACTGATCAACAGTTACCGGAAACGTTTATTTGCAGGGGTCACACCAGATCCTGAAAGCAAAGGTTCACAAACTTCTGCCACTCACAGATATGTAATATGGGATAATTTTCCGTAATAAATAAATGACCAAGTATTATATATATATATATATATATATATATATATATATATATATATATATATAATGTATATATGTTATCTCAGTTGCTTAATTGAGTTCTCTTTATCCACTTTTAGGACTGATTAGGTTTAATTCATATTTATGCAGATATATAGAAAATTCTCACAAACCTTCAAGCACCAGTATCATAATATCCTCCACTCTTCTGGGAAGACTTTCCACTAGATTTTGGAGTGTGACTGTGGTGATGTGTGTTCATTCAGCTACAAAAGCATTAGTAAGGTCAGGTTGGGTGAGGTGGTCTGGAGTGCAGTCCATGTTCCAGTTCATCTCACAGGTGTTTAGTGGGGTTGAGGTCAGGGCTCTGTGCAGGACACTCAAGTGCTTCCACTCCAACCTTAACACACCATGTCTTCATGGTGCTCGAACATGTTTGGGCCTCTTAGTTCAGGTGAAGGGAAATTATAATGCTATAGCATACAAATACATCCTATACAAATGTGTGCTTCAAACTTTGAGGTGGCAGTTTTGGTGTCCACAAACTTTTGGCCATATAGTGTACAATAATGTCACTACGTTAACTTCCATACTGAAGGTGTTCACACCATCAGGTGAAATGAATGAGCTGAACTAGCCTTTTGCAGCCAGATCCAAATTTCCCTTTATTATAGAGATGGATGCATCTAAAGTGCTTCTGCAAAGCTGCTTTATGACAATGTCCATTGTTAAAATCACTATACAAATAAAAGTTTATTTAACTCAATTGAATTAAAGTAGGGGTAGGTGGTTTATTATCCCACAGGGGTTAAACCCCAAAAGGGTTTGCACATTTTTGTAGTTCTGAAGGATTGGCCCATTTTTGTAGTTCTAGCTCATCTGACTTTATTAGCACTTTTTCTTTTTTTGGAAAGAACACTTAATGACAGAACCCTCATAAATCCTGTGGGTCCCTATTTTTTTCCTTTCATTTTTAACAATATGTATAGGCCTATAAGTAAGAACACTAAGGTAGATAGCCTTCCTGCTTTTATTCCAGTAAGTGCATTAAGATCTCATCATAACTGGAATCTATCCTAAATTGTGAATGACACTCATTTGGACATTGATGAAGATATCAGTCAGATCTCAGAGCTTCCCTGTCCTGAGAACTGTCATGCCAACAAAACCTATGTGCCTCTGCGTCAACTCATATCTTGGTCTCACTCCTCTGGCTTTCCACCAATACCAACCCACTCTTGGCTCACCGAATATTTGCAGGACAGTATGGTCCATGATTACATCTTTGTTCTGACCTTGGTGTGGATTCTGTTACTACCTTGCCCCCTCCTATGATAAATGGTCTGCACTTACTGTATATAGCGCCTTTTAACCTTAGCGGTTCAACAAAGTTTCTCATTCACCCATTCACATACATACACACACACACACACACACACACACACACACACACACACTCACACACCAAGCTGCTGGGCGCTAGCCTGCCATCAGGAGCAACTTGGGGTTCAGTGTCTTGCCCAAGGAAATTTCGGCATGTGGAGGCACGTGATTAGTGGACAACATGCTCTACTACCTGACCCACAGCTGCCCCAACACTACCATACCTAGTGTAGACCTTGAGTAGATATTTCAAGGCAGTTAGTTTCATCACTCATACCTCTCTGCCTTCTGATTTTGATGCATACTGACCACTTGAACAACATGCCTTCCTGCTTTTGCATGAGGTCATTTGACAGCAGTCTCCAATTCATCTCCAAAGTTTGGAAGAAACCAGGAGTCAATATCAATCTTGCTTCCAGTTATCATCCACAGTTCAGGTTATTTACATTACATTACATTACATTTATTCACTTAGCAGACGCTTTTATCCAAAGCGACTTACAAATGAGAAAGATACACGCAAAGCGTTATCAAGCAGAGAACAATACAAGAAGTGCTACCATACAAGATCTATTAATTGAATTCCAGAAGAAGCAAAGTGCAGAGTAGAGGTGTAAGTGCATTTTTTTTTTTTTTTTTTTTTTTTTATTATTATTTTTTTTATTATGAGTTGGTTAGGTGTTCATAGAAGAGGTGGGTCTTTAGCTGTTTTTTGAAGATGGTGAGAGATTCTGTGGTCCGGATTGAGATTGGAAGTGCATTCCACCACTGAGGAACAGTTAGTGTGAAGGTTCTGGAAAGGGACCTTGCGCCACGCTGAGTTGGAACTGCTAAACATCGGTCGCTAATCGATCGCAGATTGCGAGAGGGAACGTAGGCCTTCAGGAGAGAGTTGAGGTCGGAGGTGCTGTTCCTGACAAGGTCTTGTAGGTGAGCATCAAGGCCTTGAACTTGATGCGGGCAGCTACAGGAAGCCAGTGGAGGGAGATGAAGAGGGGTGTGACATGGGTTCTCTTGGACTGGTTGAAGACGAGGCGCGCTGCAGCATTCTGAATCATCTCAAGGGGTTTGATGGAGCTGGCTGGGAGGCCTGAAAGCAGTGAGTTGCAGTAGTCCAGTTTAGAGATAACAAGAGCCTGGACTAGAATCTGTGTAGCCTGTTTGGTGATGTAGGGTCTGATTTTCTTGATGTTGTAAAGGATGAACCTACAGGACCTTGTAGTTGCTGAGCTCATTTAAAGTGAGAAGAGCGACTGCAAATAAGTTTCATTAGTAACCAGGTAACTTTGAGCAGGGATAGGATTGGAGGCCATGTGATGAGGTTATGGGCTAAGGACCATGATAGTTGTAGTCCACAACTTTAGTAGATGGTCCAGACATGTTGTTATTCAACGTGGTACGTTTTTATTTTTTCTCCACAGGTGTTCAATGCTAAAACAGCTGAGCTTGTCAGTCAGCATCAGGTGGAAATTACACAGAGTTTCCCCAGAGAAGGGTAAGTTACAATAACCTTTCAACACTTTTAACAGTTCAGCAACATTTAACAGGTCTTCATAGTTAGCGACTGATACCCCTGTTGGGTTTTTATTTGATCACTTATTAGGAGTAGAATCATTTTAAAATTATTTTAATTATTTAAAATTTTTTAGCTTTTAGTAAAGTCTCTGTCTAACATCAGTGTCAAAAAACATCATATTGATAAGATCCATCCATCCATCTTCTATACTGCTTATCCTTTTCAGGGTCGTGGGGGAACCTGGAGCCTATCCCAGGGAGCATGGGGCACAAAGCGGGGTACACCCTGGACAATGTGCCGATCATATTGATAAGATTAGGTCCACTAAATGTGACTATTAGTCATGGACATATTAGTCACAGGGCTAATTGGTCCAAGTGGTCTCAAACTATAGACTGTTTTATTTTTAAAAAAAAAAATTGTGAAAGATTGATAGTTTTGACAGTCAAACCAATGAGCATAACTTGTGTGCACTTTACTAAAAAACCTTGTCAATAATTGGTCTTTATTTTTCTGGTGATGACACAGAGACCAGTCAGGCAACACAGACATGTATCTTGGCATCTGTTCATTAGCTAAGGATATATACAGTATGTGTGTAATGTCTGGCAAATTTGCAAATGGAGCAAAAGTGGAACCAAAAGAGAAAACCCCAAAAGAGCAAGAAACAAGAGAGATAGAAGCATTGCCTGGTGCACCAGCAAGATCCACTTATTTTAAACCAATAGATGTTAGTGGAGAACTGAGTGCTGAGGATAACCTTACTATGACAATAATTTGCTAACTTATAACCATAAGAACCTTTGGCATGGAAAGGGGGCCTTCATGTTGTATCAGCCCATGGGTCCCTAAGTTCTTAATTCCTCTTTGTTATTAGTCATGCTGTTGTTTTAGTCAATAAGGATACACCTTTTGATATTTATTAAGACACAATGATGGAATCTAGTTTGAAACATTTTAAAACACAATTTGACCCTACTTAATCCCTGTGCGTGACTGCCATTAGTGGAAGGATAATAATCTAGAATAAAAGTTCCAATAGGGCATGTGCATTCAATAGATAATAAAACTGGGCATGTTGATTACTATCAAAATCTAAGTATTACAGTTTAATGATCATGACAACTTCACTTTAAAAAAACAAAGGAAAATATTAAATAATGATAATTTACAGGTTTAAATGTTTTACAGGTTTAAATTAGTTAAAGCAGACTTAAGCAGTATTAGTCCATTATTGCAATATAGGATGTTTATATATAGAATAAGATGTTTTTTTCTGATTTTCACTTGGCAACCCTGCTGAATCTAAAATATGTTTGTGATGCCATTATTTCAGTCGGTTAACACAACTATTTCAGATTTTCTACTTAAGATAATATAATCACACAAACATAAAATGGACCTTATCAGGACAATACTGGATCAAGCTTAGAACGCATTTATGCTTAGCAACACATGCACACATGACAGTCTTTCCTTAGAAATTCCCATTAAACATTTACAAGAAGTTGCATCATTATTTTCTTTTTGGACTTTTTAACTTTTTAACAAAAGTCCACAATAAGCAGTACAAAGGTTTATATTTTCTGACAGAATTTCCTGACAGTGCATTATTGCATAACTTAACTGGAAATGAAGGGATGAGTAAGAATGATGCATTTTTGTGTCCCACAGTTTATGTATATTTATATATACTGTATATATTGCACATGTATACCATATATAAAAAAAATGTGTAATGAATAATGAAATATTTAATGTTATAATTTGTATTTCAGTTCTGGTTCGAAGCTTTTCCTTGCTCTAATTTACTTCCTGTATCATCTGTTGTTTTTTTGCTGTGAGATGGGTGGAAGAAGACCCCAAGGAGATACTGCAGTCTGTGTACGAGTGCATGGAGAGGACCAGTGAGAAACTCACTCAGCTCAAGATTGACATCACCAATATTAAAGGTGCATGCATGCGTGTGTGTGTTTGAATGTTTTTATGTTTGGCTTCATTTTCATCTATGCTCCTCCACGAGGGCCTCATTGTATAAAAGTGAAATGGAAGTTTCTCTGTTTTACACAGCCATTGGAGTGACCAATCAGAGAGAGACGACGTTGGTGTGGGACAAAGAGACTGGAGAACCTCTCTACAATGCCATTGGTGAGTCAGCCTACCCACAAGGCAATAGTAGTGAGATCAACATTAAATGTGGACCGTCTTAACAGGCCACTAATAAGAATAATACCTGCACACTTACCACTATAGTGTGATACATTCACAGGGCAAGAAGATATCAGGTTTTATGAGCACCATTAGCAGAAGCAGACAAAAATATATTTGTTTAAATTCAAGAACATTTGTGAAACATAGCCCTCATTAACCATTGTTTTCATAATTTCATATTAAGATCATGCATACTTTTACACTGAAATGTAATTTAATGAATAGTGGCAAAGCAAATACATCATTATTATTTCTCATATCCTATAACTGTAGACAGATAACATATAATTTGAGAAAGTCACATCATCTTTTTGAGCTTCTGTGGGTTTTTGTGTGTCATCTTTTAAAAGCCAGATGATAAGTTAAGGATTCTCCAACACTGAGTACACGGATGAAATGATAATATTTAATGTGTATATCTCATCTGTCACTGTCTTCAAGCCTGATTTGTGATAATATTTTAAATGAGTGTTAGTATAAAATCCTATTCTGATTCCCATCATAATGTATATTTTATACAAGTACGATTATTACTTAATTATATAGAAGACATAAAAGCCTTACAGTCTAAAGTCCAAATACTAATTTAATTCTAATTATATACCATTATTATTCACTAATACACAGGGGTGGATTTAGTGATTTGGGGGCCCTAGGCAAAAATGTAGGAATGAGGCCCTCATTTCAGTGTTTTAACATCGATATTTAAATTTTCAGCATATGTTATTTAGCATTAATAGCAATAATCAGGGGTGGCCTGGGACAAAAAAGTGGCCCTCGACTTTCTGACCCACAACACGACACATTATAACACACTGGCTCATTGATGGTTATACCAATTTTTAACACCACTTACATAAATGAAAACATAAAAGTAGCACTGAACAGATATTAAGTCATATTTGTAAAACAGGCAAACAGAAGAACAGTGTGACAAAGAATATTAAACAATCAAGCATGTTAGCTAGTCAGGGGGCATCATCTGGGTGCAGTGTAGGAGAGCTGCACCACTCAGCTGTACAACTCCTGAAACTTTATATTTTAGCACTAACATCAATCCACATCTAATAATTTTACTCCCCCCCCCCAAAAAAAAAAAAAGACCACCACCACCACCACTACTACTACTACTACTGTAATTGTCACGTAATGGAGGCATAGACAGAAGCAAATGCTGGTATGGCAGTTTAATACAACAACAACAAGTCCAAAGCATAAGGCAGAAGACAATAATCATGAACAGGCAGAGATCAGGTGATCAGGCAAACAGCACAAATAGGGCAGAGCAAAGGGACGAAATCGTAAACGTAAGCAAATTATTTAAAAAACAACCAAAAAACCCAGAATAAACAGACACGATATAAGGCTTGGTTAACGACAGAGACAAGGCAACTGAGCGTATACTTCGCAAAGACTTAATGTTTGAACAGTCTCGTTTATGTGTGGTGTGATTGTGAGTGTAAATGGGAACAGGTGTCTCTGATTAGAACTCTGGAGAAGGTGAACGTGTGTGTGGGAAGTGTAGTCCTCTCCGGCCATGTTTGTAGTTGGTCATGCATTCTGGGAAATGGAGTCGCTGGTTTGCTTTGATATGACAATAATGATAATATAATAATATAATATAACAATAATAAATTTCATTTTCTAATATTAATATTATCAAATTAATCTCGATGTTAGGCCTATATTAATAAATATGTCTATTTCACTACGACCACTAACCAAGAGCAAACAATAAGTCGCTGTATAGTACTGTAGGACAGCAACTTATTAAAATAGTCTTCTTTTTGTCTAAATTGTGGTAATATTTAAACATTTATTTGAAGTATCACTGAACAGGAATCCACATCTGAATGGCACACTATCATCATGTGACATTAAATTCACCTACTGCTTCATTTGGGAGCAGGTCAGCAGAGCTTTAGGAGGGAATGAGGAGAAGTGTGTGTGTGTGTGAGAGAGAGAGAGAGAGAGAGAGAGAAAGAAAATGAGAATGAACCCTGCTGCCTGTCTCAGCCTTGCTGAATTATTTCAGATGTGCAATAAAATTGTCCAATGTGGGGGGTGAAGAATTAGGCATTAGAATGAATTAGGCATTCTGATGGAAATTTAGTGTATGGATTTTTAGAAAAACATAATTAATTAACCTTGAGTTTATGCAGCATTTTGTGGGACTTCGGTAGCTCGGGGACCAAGGCATTGCCGACCTTTGTCTATTGGTAATTCGCATAATACACACGTGTTCATATTGACTGAAAGCAGTAGACAATAACACATAAGACATAGAGGCCCTGCGTTAGTTTTGTTAGTCATCAGGTGTTCGTTATGAAGAGTCAATGACATTTAACACCAAAAATTTAAATGTACTTAAAAGTAGTGTCATTCAGTGAAGACAGCAGAGGGCAGAATATCACCATTTAACCAAGTGGGTTTTAAAACAGTGCTTCTGTTTACTGAACAATGTGTATTGTATTGTTCACCTACTGCAAATAATGTCCACTGTCCTATTCCATTTCTACTGACTTTATAGCAATAGAGATGCACCGTGGTTTTTAATTCCTAACATATTTAGCTTCATCTCAGTTGCACACATAGTTGAATATTAGTAGCACATGTGAAGATATTTGGCTGATCCCCACAAGGAAAACTGCTTTTTATTATTATTTATTTTCTGTTGACAAAAACTGCACCTTTTATTAGAAAAACTAAGTTATTCCTTTTGGTTACTGAAGTTAAGGTCAGGATTAGATTTGTGTGCGTGTGTGAAATGAACAGGAGCTAAAACATTTTGTTTATTTCAGCCTCAGCTCAATCAGATTAAAAAATAACCTACATATCAATATTATTTTATAATAAAAATTGTTCAGATTTGAACGTCTTGTTTGACAAGTTTTGCTTGATTAGATGACATACTGTATGTGTGTTTAAAATGACTAAAAACCCCATGGGAAATGTTTTTGATTTTATTCGTCATTTATCTTTAGTGTGGCTGGACGTGAGGGCTCAGTCTACTGTTGAGCATCTCGTTGAGAAAACGCCTGGAAAGAACAAAAACCACTTAAAGGTGATGATGAGGTGTCTCGCACATACACACACTCACAAGCATACACATGCACACACATGCACACACACGCACACACACATACACACACATACACACACTCACACATGCACGCACGCACACGAGAAAACGCCTGGAAAAAACAAAAACCACTTAAATGTTATGATGAGGTGTTTCTCACACACACACACACACACACACACACACACACACACACACACACGAACACACACACACACACACACGCACACACACGTATGCACAGACTCCTCAAAAATATCATTATAGAAGCTGAGGATAGTTTATAATTCTTCCTCAGCCTGGAAAATAACTGCTATAATAATGTCCAGGAAGCTCGATGTTTTATTTACATTTTATTTTGACTTATTTCATTGCATGTATTTAATTTTTAATCATAATTTATCCAAATAGTTTAATTGATTTAATTTGATTTGTTTGACACTTTTTTTTGGCTTTGGTGTGCAGCATAAGACAGGTCTGCCCATCAGTACGTACTTCAGTGCGGTGAAGTTGCGCTGGTTGATGGACAATGTGGTGGAGGTGGACGAGGCTGTGCGCTCTCACCGCGCCATGTTCGGAACTGTCGACTCCTGGCTTATATGGGTGAGTGACCACACACACACACACACACACACACACACACACACAGAGACACAAACAGACATACAGATAAACAGTAGCAAGCATTTATCCTGAGCTCGGGTTACAGTCTGTGTGGAGGTTTTCATGTTCCTCCTGTCTCTGTGTGGGTTTCCTCCTGTATCTCTGGTTTCCTCCAAACTCCCAACTTGTGGTGACATTTCACACTAAGCAGACCCAAACCATACCAGCAAAATGCCTCTGACAGCATAACGAAGCCATCCATTTTTCCTTTAACTTGTCACCTCTACACAATTAGCAGATATACTCGCTCATAATTTTCCAATTCTTGATCCATTTGTTTACTTATTTCTTGTTTCAGAGTTTAACTGGAGGGAAAAATGGTGGCGTTCACTGCACAGATGTCACCAACGCCAGCCGCACAATGCTGTTCAACATACACACTATGGAGTGGGACCTGGATCTGTGCAGGTGAACACACACACTCTCTCTCTCTCTCTCTCTCTCACATACACACACACACACACACACACACACGCACACACACACACTCACTCTCTCTCTCTCTCTCTCTCTCTCTCTCTCTCTCTCACACACACACACACACACACACACACACACACACACACACACTCAAGGCTCAAGGCTTTCTCCACTATTTCATCAGTCGGGTCCAAAACAACAAGAACTATTTTTAGATGCTTTCAGATTATACGGGTAATTTTTCTTTTTAAAACAATACATGCGGTATCACAATCAGTCTTTACCAGTTGATTGCAGATATTCTTATGTGTGTGTTGTTTTTTTTTACATCGCCCGTTTTTCAAAAATCTACATCTATTTATGCAAATGTAGCATAAATTAATTATGCAAATGTATTCAAATCAAATATGCTTTATACTGTAAATTAGCATACTTTTTTTTTTTTTTAAAGAAACCCCAAAATCTCGTCTTATGCTGTTTTGAAGCCAAATATGTAGCTCACTGTGAAAATGCTTTAAGAGGAAAACTTTTACACACAGGTTTATTGGAAAATTATTTCTTTATTGTTTAATATAAAATACCATAAAATAAATATTTATTGCCATTTTTTCATTATGAATTCTAACATAGATTCAGCAATAATAATTCCTCTATATTCTCCTTTTTTAAACTTTATTTTTATTCATTAATTCATAAATTAATTTTTAAGCATTTCAAGAGAAACGTATGTAAGGTATAAAATAGAAAAAAGGATTTTTAATTTATTTTTTTTTACGTACATAATCACAATTGGCTACATAGCACTCTCCCTAATATATCCCAATATTTTCTAAAAAGATCCATTCTCAAATAGTCTTTTCATTGAGATAATTTCATTTACAATTTCAATCCATTGCAATTTTTTTGCACTCACCTTCTCTTTATGGCCTTTTTACTAGATACCAATAGTATTTGAAGTAGTATTTATTATTTCTCCCCCCTAGTTGAAGCACTTTACCAAGGAAAAGGTACAACCATGAAAACCAAAAATCTCATTCCAAATGTGTCCTCTATAACTTTTCTAATCTCCCTCCAGTACAATTCAATTAATGGGCCTCCACAAAAAATATGGAAGCGGTCAACCATCTGAGCTCCATACTATCACCAGCATAGGCCCTGATCTAATCTTTTATCAAGTAATGCTGTTCTTTTAGTGGTGTAGAAAAACCTGAGCAGACATTTACAGTTTCCATTTCCACATCTTGCGTGTGACGTTGTAAACAACCAACCACAACAATGATCCCAATCTTCCTCTGAAATTGATGTATTACATTCTTTCTCCTATTTTTAAATTTATATCCATTATAGGTTGATGAGCATCTTTTACTTATTTGTATACTCCTGTATATCCTCAAGATCAACTTCTTATTGTCCCTCATTTTGTAAGCATTGAACTGATCAGATTGTCATTAGGTATCTCTACCCTGCTCGGTCCTTTGTTAAAATCTCTTTGTTGGAGGTATCGCTAGAAGTCTTACTTGTGTATTTGGGGGATGTCCATCAGACTTGATTGTAATAAGTACATCAGATGTAGAAGTATATTTATTTTAAGAACTTCAATTTGATTAGTCATGTCTAGGGGGAGTATTTACCACCTGTCAATTTCTGACTTTATAGACATATTTATGGAGCCATAGTTACTTTTATATAGGTTTGATATGTCTTTAGGGATATTTGTACCCAGATATAGTGGGTATACCTTTATACATAAAGATAGTGTCCCATTTAATTGCAAATTTACTCCTGATTTCTTCTGCGGGTTGACAATTATATGTGAGAATTTGTGTTTTTGTAATATTTTATTTATGTCCTGAAATAAATCCAAACAGTTCTAATAGTAGAAAAAGTTCTGAGATATTGGAGTCAGGATCTGCCAGAGATTAATGTACATCATTCATGTATAAACTTTATTTCATTTAATACTTTGTATTAAATTTTATATTCCTTCCCGCAAACTTCCATCCCCTTTATCTAAGTATTTTCCCTCGCTGCCTCTATGAGCTATATGCCTCTATACTAAACAAAGCCGGAGACAGTGGACAGCCTTGGCGGGTTCCTCTCTACAGATTACAGTTTTTTTACACTTGCTGTGACAATTTTTTCAATACTTTTAACAATTTTCCTAAACTCTTAACACAGTTAGCACAACATCCGTTTGTGTAGACAATACAATTGTCAACACATTTCTTGTTGCTTTGACACAAAATGCATACAGTTAACGCAAATTTAAAATGCTTGAACTTCTTTTAAGCACAAGCTCGACCAAGACCAAAACAATGGATTTTTACTGCCAAATTTACAAATACTTTCACACTGTATTTCAGAACAGATAACATCGTGTTCTAAACCTACCTTATAGGCTAAAGTCAAAGTGAACAGCTGTTCATATTAGGGCTGCAACTAACGATTATTTTCATAACCGATTATTTTTCCCCCAGATTAATCGATTAATCAGATGGGGTGGGGCAAACTTTCAGTACACGTTTTTTATTTTGGTTTATTTAAAATAATATCCACAAACTGAGTGTTACAAATATAAACTTCAGACTAAAACTTTACACAACTGTTTGTCCAAAGCAGAAAAGAGCCCAATACACTCACACCAGAATATATATTATTACTTTAGGACTGTAGTTTAATTCAGTGCTTTTTGTGCATCCATAAAAATAATGCATAAATACTTATATACAAGTAATTAGCACGTTCGCCTCACACCTCCAGGGTCGGGGGTTCGATTCCCACTGTGTGTACAGAGTTTGCATGTTCTCCCTGTGCTGCGGGGTTTCCTCCCCCAGTCCAAAGACATGCATGGTAGGCTGATTGGCATGTCCAAAGTGTCTGTAGTGTGTGTGAATGTGTATGTGAGTGTGCCCTGCGATGGATTGGCACCCTAAGCTCAAGGTTTCTCCGTGACCCTGAAGGAAGGATAAGCGGTATAGAAGATGGATATATATATATATATATATATATATATATATATATATATATATATATATAAATATATATATATATATATATATATAAAATTTATTTATTTTAATAATTTATTTTAGTTTATGTTGTATATAAGTTTTTATGCATTATTTTTTATGTATGCACAAAAAGCACCGAATTAAACAACAGTCTTAAATTAAATATGAAAAAACTCACTTTCACTGCACCTTGTGGTTTCTATTACTCGCTGTCTTTAGGAATATTATTTTACTTGTGTTTATTTTTGATCATAATGTTTTAATTAGACATTACAGATATTACTCGCGCTCCCACTATGTTTCAGTGTGTCTACACTGCGCGTGATCAGCAACGCGGCCTCGTTACTAACACATCACTTCCGTTACAATAAACAACAGAATTTACACTGCAAGCGCACAAATACAGCATATAATGATAAACTTAAATTAAACTAAACCATTTAAGCAGCTTGCACCAGTTTCCCCTGCCCCTTGCACACAGTGGAGCATTTTGGATATAAACATAACTTTGTGCTTGTGCATCACTGTTTGATCTCCGCAGTGTTTAATATAAAATGCTCCCTGCCTTAGAGGATTTTCTTCCGCAGTCACGTAACGATTTCGCCTCCGTCTGATGGTGACTGAGGTCATGTTGGGAATAAAAGGTAATGCTGACAAAAAGTAAACTGAAGAAAGTCATTGTCCGTGAATCTGGGTGTTTGCTAATGCTAGTGTGCGTAGGACGTCATGTGCCGTCGCCTAGAAGCAGCTTATACTTCCGGTTTGTAAAAGAAAACCACTAGTGATATATTTAAGATGATATTACCTTTCTAAATTCCACACACTTCATTTGGGACACAACTTTAGTATTTACTCTCTGAAGCGTGGTTTCGGAATAGAAGTAACATAATGAGTAAATCTCCCCCGTGCCATACGCAGACCAATTAATCGATAATGATAATGATTATTATCGATTTTATCGATTAGTTGTTGCAGCTCTAGTTCATATTGTTCACAGTCTTTGGGAACATTGCATCATCAGCGTAACATCCATTTCTCGGACTCAAGCTAAACACAGGGTCCGAATGAAACAACTATGCAAAGTTCCGTTTGAATGGAACGGTGAGCGCATCAAAGAACTCCGTCGCCAATACGTCCAGGTAAGGTTATGCAGTACAGTCATTACAATACTATACATAGTGTGTTTTGCAGTAAACTACTCTATAAACCTGGAGTACAGTAGGACATACAGTAGGTATACAGCAAAGCATTTACACACACCATGTCTGATTACTTTCAGAGAGTCATGGAGCTGGAGGAATTCAAATCCCACATGTAATGATCTACCTTGACGAGGCTGGCTTCAACTTGGTGAATAGGCGTCAGTGCGGAAGAAACATAATTGGCAAAAGGGCCACAGTTACTGTGCCGGGCCAGAGAGGAGCCAACATCACCATGTGATCTCCAACAACAGTGCACTCCTGCATAAATGTGAGATTGGCCCCTACAACAACGACCCCCTTCTCCAGTTTTTAGAAGACCTGTATGAAAGACAGATGCCAGAGGCAGAAAGGGGACAGGTGGGAGATCACTTGCCAGTATATGTGAACACATGGGACAATGTGGCATTCCACCATTCCTGTGCAGTCACAGCCCGGTTTGACGGCCATCTGAGGATGATGTCCCTTTTCCTTGCCCCTTACTCCCCTTTCCTCAACCCCATTGAGGAGTTTTCTCAACCCCATTGAGGAGTTTTTCTCAACCTGGAGACGGAGGGGTTTTGACCATCGTTCGCAGGACCAAATGTCCCTCCTGGATGCAATGGATGCTAGATGCCAAGACATCATAGCTGCACACTGCCAGGGGTGGATAAGGAGTTCTTCCCAAAATGCCTTGCCAGAGAAGCTATCAGGTGTAATGTGGATGAGAACATGTGGCCAAATGCTGAACACCAGGCAGATTAGAAGATGACTTTTTTCTTTTTTTATTCTTCTGTGGCTTTTTCTGTTTGTATATTTTGTATTTTCACATGATAAACGGCAGCTATATTGCATATTTTTGTTATCTTGCAGTAATGCCCTGTTGCAAAATGAGCCTTTACTGCAGCAATTCTGTCTCAGTCTTCATTTTTCATAAACCGTACATTCCATAAAGCTACTCTGAGATGGGTCATTCATTTTTTGTATTGAATTTCTGCAGCAAAAGAAACAAAATGCATGCATTTACTAAACCCAACAAAACAAAAATGTAGAGAGGCTTCAAAAGAAACTGCAGTGCAAAGCACACTCTATGATCAATACAATATACTGTCTATTGTATAAGGGCAGACCTGATACACATAATTCAGTTACTGTAAATGCATCTGATGTTAGTAGAGAGAGATAGTTTGTATATATTGTAACCGTAGTGTTGACAGGTATAGGTCAAAGGTCAAAAAGATACACATTCTAACTCTCTATATCTAGATCAAAGGTCATGATCATAAAAATATGAATAGTTATGTTAAATCTGGATCACATCCATTCGTGACCATACATGGTGCTGCCATGTGTGTTTTCCGCCCCACACGTTGCGCACACCTGGTACATCTTTTCACATAGAATATGAAACTCTCTGTGGTAGGACATAAAAATATATATAGTTTTGTTAAATCTGGTTCACATCCAAATCGTGACCATACCTGGTACGACCATGTGTTCCCCCCACTCCACCCCACCCCACCCCACACAGACACAAGTTGCATACTCATGTTTTTCTAACACTCTGTGGTAGGACATCGACCATGTGTTCCCCACCCCACCCCACCCCACACAGACACAAGTTGCATACTCATGTTTTTCCTCTTCACATAGAATATGAAGCTCTCTGTGGTAGGTCATAAGAATATATATAGTTTTGTTAAATCTGGTTCACATCCAAATCGTGACCATACCTGGTACGACCATGTGTTCCCCCCACTCCACCCCACCCCACCCCACACAGACACAAGTTGCATACTCATGTTTTTCCTCTTCACATAGAATATGAAGCTCTCTGTGGTAGGTCATAAAAATATATATAGTTTTGTTAAATCTGGTTCACATCCAAATCGTGACCATACCTGGTACGGCCATGTGTATCCCACATCCAAACAAAAATATGACGCACACAAACGCACTTTATTTTCACATTATTTAAAAGGAATTTAAGTGTTATGTACTAAATTACCATAATTATGAGCACAAGTTGTTAAGTTGACAATCATTTTTAAAATTATGTTTCTCCATTTAGATTGTCTGCAGTAGAATGCAGTCTTTTAAACCAGGAAAAATGACTGCCTTTAAGTTTTATAACAATAGTAAGTAAAATCCAGCGTGATTTACATTACAAATCTCATACGTAACATCTCTGCAGGATTTATAGACGTTAAAGCACTGAATGAAATGAGCAATATAGACAAAAAATAAACACTCTGTGTCTACTACTTTTATCTCTCATAGAACTATCCACAGTCCAAAGGCTGTGGAGCTCGAAGGCTACGTGTGCGAATGACAAAAGATTTTAAAAAATAAAATAAAAAATGTATCAATACATGAAATTAGATTGCACAATGTAGTTGAGGTTTACATGAATAAGCAGAAATGTAATCATGCTTATCTTTCCTATAGCACAATTGAAAAGCCCTCTCTAGATGAACAGATTTGTCAAATGAAACTTTTTCCTTCTTTTCCACTGCTACGGTAAACTAAAGAGTGGATATTCAAATGACACTGCTAAATATGACTAGCATTAGCTACGTGTACTAGTGCAAAATAGTCCATCAAATGTATTAGCCAGTGTAGCCTATACACGAGTCCACTATCGGTCATATCGCAACTGAGAACATGCCCCAAATTCATTGCTTTAGTAGAATTTAATGGTAAGTGAAATGATAATCACATTGTAATGTCCTTAGTATTTGTTCAGTCTACAGGTCCTCTAACACTCTGTTAAATGAATAAATGTAAATGTACTACAACGTAAATTTTGTTTTAAATCAATTAACGCAGAAATTACACACAATATTAAGTTGATGTAATTATCAACATTATTATGTCAACACCACTCATCAAAATAATGTGTACAACTTTAAATATTTAATTAATTCAATAAATTAGAATTTTTATCTTGCAACCTGACATCAAATTTAGATTGTGGGGGTTTGTTTTGTATAGCTCCGCTGTTAGAAAATACACGATGGTTGAATGTGAACATAAATGAGCAGAATGTAAGCTTGTGAAATAAATTCAACTTTATTGATTGCACTTTTTGAGAAAATGGCATTACTTTGAATAAAACTTTACTGAAATAAATACTCTAAAACATTGATATACCCGAAGAAATGTAAAAAAGAAAAAATAATAAAAAAATACTTTTTACATACCTTCTAAATAGGTCCCTTTAGGAGGTAAACGTTTTAAAGACGGTGTTTTATAAGAAACGCGCGTATTACATGCCTTCTAAACCTAACCCTTTAGGATGTAAAATGCTGCTTAAAAGAATCGAGAGTTTTGTTTAAACTAGAAGACACATTTTCCGGGGAATGTCTTGTAGGCCTATACACAGTGTCCTACACATCTGAAGTGTGTGTGTATGTGGGTGTGGGGGGGTGTGCGTGCGTGTGTGTGGGTGTGTTAGAGAGAGAGAGAGAGAGAGAGAGAGTCGAGTGTTTCCTGGGGGTTTGCTGACCAGACTGCTTACAGTGTGTTTATGTTAATGAATTAAGGTACGAGTCGTGTGTTTCAGGGTTTAACGATCCCTACCAATGTGTACATTTGTGGTTTAAGTGAATCTTTGTTTCTGAAATTACTTCTGTGGTAATTATCAGTTTGTGTAACTAATCTATCAGAAAATACTAGACCTGGTGACTGAATGTGGTAGATGTATTAGAATTTTGGACATGTTATGCATGTATAGCTCCCTATGTGTATGACCTATGTGTAATCCTTCTGTCAAGAAATGAACAGACTGAGGTTTGTGAAATAATTGAACTATTTATTGGCTACGTTGTTGAGAAAAACACTGTGATGTGTAAAACATTTCTACAGTCCTTCAAGGCTGTATGATGTCGTTGTTCTCTTTTATTGAAAGAAAGGTCAAAACCATCGGTGTTATTCGTTGTGAAGACTGAAGTGACAATATGTCTGAAGAAAATGAAAATATGTATTACATATCCTACCTTCTAACCAGGTTATTTTAAGGGTGAAAAAACCTTTTTTAAAGACGGTGTTTTAAAAGAGTCGTGCATTTTGTTTAAATTATAAACGAGATTTCAGAAAATGGTCCGCCAACGAGCATACTTACACAGAACTGTCGCTAAATACATAAGCTTTCGTCTATGCTTGGACATCCCATGTCCCAGCAGTACATTTATGACCTCTGGTGACCATGTGGGTGTGCGGGGGTGGGTGTGTGAGAGAGAGACACAGGTGTTCTTTTGGGGGTTTTGCTGACCAGAATTCTTACAAATGTGTTTGTTAACGAATTAAAGGGAGTCGTGTGTCTCACTGTTAAAATAATGGTTAAGACGTCGTAGTTAAAACACAGAAGAAACTCTGCAACTATCTGCTACAATGTCCGCTCCGAGAAATCCTAATACCCTTAGGAGATTGCTGTGTATTCAATGTGTTTCCTGGGGGTTTGCTGACCAGACTGCTTACAGTGTGTTTATGTTAATGAATTAAGGTACGAGTCGTGTGTTTTAGGGTTTAACGATCCCTACCAATGTGTACATTTGTGGTTTAAGTGAATCTTTGTTTCTGAAATTACTTCTGTGGTAATTATCAGTTTGTGTAACTAATCTAATCTAATCTAAAATACTAGACCTGGTGACTGAATGTGGTAGATGTATTAGAATTTTGGACATGTTATGCATGTGTAGCTCCCTATGTGTATGATCTATGTGTAATCCTTCTGTCAAGAAATGAACAGACTGATGTTTGTGAAATAATTGAACTATTTATTGGCTACGTTGTTGAGAAAAACACTGTGATGTGTAAAACATTTCTACAGTCCTTCAAGGCTGTATGATGTCGTTGTTCTCTTTTACTGAAAGAAAGGTCAAAACCATCGGTGTTATTCGTTGTGGAGACTGAAGTGACAATATGTCTGAAGAAAATGAAAATATGAATTACATATCCTACCTTCTAACCAGGTTATATTTAGGGTGAAAAAAACTTCTTTTTTTTTAAAGACGGTGTTTTAAAAGAGTCGTGCATTTTGTTTAAACTATAAACGAGATTTCAGAAAATGGTCCGCCAACGAGCATACTTACACAGAACTATCGCTAAATACATAAGCTTTCGTCTATGCTTTGACATCCCATGTCCCAGCAGTACATTTATGACCTCTGGTGACCATGTGGGTGTGCGGGGGTGGGTGTGAGAGAGAGAGAGAGACACACAGGTGTTCTTTCGGGGGTTTTGCTGACCAGAATTCTTACAAATGTGTTTGTTAACGAATTAAAGGGAGTCGTGTGTCTCAGTGTTAAAATAATGGTTAAGACGTCGTAGTTAAAACACAGAAGAAACTCTGCAACTATCTGTTACAATGTCTGCTCCGAGAAATCCTAATACCCTTAGAAGATTGCTGTGTATTCACCAACAAGAGGACCTGTTGAAATGAGAGAGGACCTCACTTTTGCTCCAATTTTATTTTTTTTTAAAAACCAAGAGATTAGTTTGACAATTTATTAATGAAGGTAATGTAAAGACGTTGTTGTTTAACCCTGAGCAGGGCGTCAACAGCTCCAAAGATCGTGTCTTAAGTCCGAGGGTTTAGTTAGGAGGTAGAAAAACATTTAAAGATGACGTTTTAAAAGAAACAAGTGTCTCATCCTTAATGGTAAAAAAGAAAAATGGTTGTACTCCAATATGAAATAAAACGGCGGAGACACACTGAGTACACTTCTGTTCCACAGTCTATAAGGATCCCCAAACTTCATGTAGTGTGGAAAAATATATACACCCTCCGTGACTACGTTACTTAAGGTTTAAACATTTTTATTTTGTGATGGCAGCAAGACAAAACGGTTGTGCATTTGGTATGTGGTGATTTTAGAATTAGGCCCCAAATGTCAAATATGTTTTGTGTATGGCTTCGTCAGGCAAAGATCACGATGGTATGGAAAGAGTATACAAGAGTAATTGGGGTGATCTAATGCTTAGGACTTGTACAGTACTTCAGCTCGGGAACGTCCCACCATGGCGTTCAGAGAGACGTTATCTATGGTACACGTATATATAATATAGATCAGATCACCAGTCTGTCTTTACCCACTCCTGATCTGGGGGTGGGTGGGATGGGGATATCAGTTCGGGCATATTTCCAACAGAACAGAATATTAGACATTTAGTGTAAAGTAGTGAAAAAAAAAATCTCTGAAACATTTCAGTGAAAATAGTGGTCCATATTTAATGCATTATATTAGAAATGATAGTACAGCCTTTGTTGATCAGTTACCAACTCATACTTTATAATAATTTGTTTAGGAGCATCTGAATCTGGCAAATAACTTTTATTGCATTTAGGCATACAATAAAAGTTAATAAAAAATGAGGAAGAAATGACTTGTGCACTACTGCTGCGGATATTAAGTCAAACCATTTTGTTCAAACTTCAGCATGACCCATAGAGAAGCAGAAACCTATGGCACCTTATGAATACCATGTGAAGGATTACGTTGACTCGTCCCTTACAGTTACAAAGACATGTCCTTGTGCAGGATCACCTTCGCACCAGCATCGGACCCCTCTTATCCCATTTCAACGTATAAGAAAAGGCAAAATGTAATATAAGATGTATTAGAATATATTTATAAAATATAACACATTATGAGGAAGAAACATAAAATATTATTTAACAAGGTCTGCCGTTCAGCCCTCTTAACTGTAAGAGCATCATCAGTATTGTACGGCAGTTGGGGAACAGTAGTTAGCTTTCAGATGTCAGATATAAAACAACTTTTTGAGTCACAGTGCCAAACTACCGGTATTATATTCGGATCCTTCTTTTTCAGCATGAAGGACCGGCATTTATTTAATAGACAGATGGTACAGCCATATACTCGGTCAGAGGATTTAGGAATTTCTTTGAGAGGTTCATTGTTTTCGTTCTTTTATCATAGCTTCAGTTTGTATACTTACTTTGGTTAGTGACTTAAACTGTTTTATTAGGTACTGACAGATTTCATTAACAGGGAACGATGATAGGTGAAGATTAAGTTGGTATGCGTGTACAAAATAAAACTGTCTATATGTATATTTGTCTGCTATGTTTCTGTTTAAACACTGCTGTAATGGCGATATAAAGAGAGAGAGATACCCATTTACTAATTCATAGAACCCCTTTCCACCTTTTCAAGTTCGTTATACATTTTTCATTTCAAGCATCGTGTTCAGACATTGCAAATCATCAGTCTGAAGGTTAAGGGTTACTTAGATTTTTGCTTCTTCAGCATCAAAAAAAAAAAAAAAAGTCTAAACATTAATCTTATTATTAAACTCAGAAACAATATAACTGTCTGGTTGTGATCATAATAAAAGGCAACGTGAAAGGTTCCTTAATTCCCAATGAGATTTCTCTATGTTCTCTATGACCTTTCTACAGTATATGCCATTAAGTCCTAGTGTCCAGCCATCATTACAGCACGGGAGAGGAAATCTCGTTCATCAGATGTGCGATGTACGTCTAGACAATCTGATAACAAACTACACACACAACATTTATGTTGAGAGAATTCAGATTGATCTTTGTTCCCAAATAACATTGGATCAGATCCATAGTTTACAGCATCTGTCCCACACGTATTTAATCTGTATTACGAGTACTGAACAAGTTAGAGGAGGAGAAAATGTAGATTTACTGTTCATTGGAACTTTATTGTTTATTTAGATCTGTCTTGATTCATTTTCATATTCAAATTTTAAAAAAATACATAACGTAACATAACATAACGTATGAATGTAGGAACATGGATTTTCACCATGCGACTCTTTTCAGAAAATGTCTAAAAATGTTTAAACCTTAAGTAACGTAGTCACGGAGGGTGTATATATTTTTCCACACTACATGAAGTTTGGGGATCCTTATAGACTGTGGAACAGAAGTGTACTCAGTGTGTCTCCGCCGTTTTATTTCATATTGGAGTACAACCATTTTTCTTTTTTACCATTAAGGATGAAACACTTGTTTCTTTTAAAACGTCATCTTTAAATGTTTTTCTACCTCCTAACTAAACCCTCGGACTTAAGACACGATCTTTGGAGCTGTTGACGCCCTGCTCAGGGTTAAACAACAACGTCTTTACATTACCTTCATTAATAAATTGTCAAACTAATCTCTTGGTTTTTAAAAAAAAATAAAATTGGAGCAAAAGTGAGGTCCTCTCTCATTTCAACAGGTCCTCTTGTTGGTGAATACACAGCAATCTTCTAAGGGTATTAGGATTTCTCGGAGCAGACATTGTAACAGATAGTTGCAGAGTTTCTTCTGTGTTTTAACTACGACGTCTTAACCATTATTTTAACACTGAGACACACGACTCCCTTTAATTCGTTAACAAACACATTTGTAAGAATTCTGGTCAGCAAAACCCCCGAAAGAACACCTGTGTGTCTCTCTCTCTCTCTCACACCCACCCCCGCACACCCACATGGTCACCAGAGGTCATAAATGTACTGCTGGGACATGGGATGTCAAAGCATAGACGAAAGCTTATGTATTTAGCGATAGTTCTGTGTAAGTATGCTCGTTGGCGGACCATTTTCTGAAATCTCGTTTATAGTTTAAACAAAATGCACGACTCTTTTAAAACACCGTCTTTAAAAAAAAAGAAGTTTTTTTCACCCTAAATATAACCTGGTTAGAAGGTAGGATATGTAATTCATATTTTCATTTTCTTCAGACATATTGTCACTTCAGTCTCCACAACGAATAACACCGATGGTTTTGACCTTTCTTTCAGTAAAAGAGAACAACGACATCATACAGCCTTGAAGGACTGTAGAAATGTTTTACACATCACAGTGTTTTTCTCAACAACGTAGCCAATAAATAGTTCAATTATTTCACAAACATCAGTCTGTTCATTTCTTGACAGAAGGATTACACATAGATCATACACATAGGGAGCTACACATGCATAACATGTCCAAAATTCTAATACATCTACCACATTCAGTCACCAGGTCTAGTATTTTAGATTAGATTAGATTAGTTACACAAACTGATAATTACCACAGAAGTAATTTCAGAAACAAAGATTCACTTAAACCACAAATGTACACATTGGTAGGGATCGTTAAACCCTAAAACACACGACTCGTACCTTAATTCATTAACATAAACACACTGTAAGCAGTCTGGTCAGCAAACCCCCAGGAAACACATTGAATACACAGCAATCTCCTAAGGGTATTAGGATTTCTCGGAGCGGACATTGTAGCAGATAGTTGCAGAGTTTCTTCTGTGTTTTAACTACGACGTCTTAACCATTATTTTAACAGTGAGACACACGACTCCCTTTAATTCGTTAACAAACACATTTGTAAGAATTCTGGTCAGCAAAACCCCCAAAAGAACACCTGTGTCTCTCTCTCACACACCCACCCCCGCACACCCACATGGTCACCAGAGGTCATAAATGTACTGCTGGGACATGGGATGTCCAAGCATAGACGAAAGCTTATGTATTTAGCGACAGTTCTGTGTAAGTATGCTCGTTGGCGGACCATTTTCTGAAATCTCGTTTATAATTTAAACAAAATGCACGACTCTTTTAAAACACCGTCTTTAAAAAAGGTTTTTTCACCCTTAAAATAACCTGGTTAGAAGGTAGGATATGTAATACATATTTTCATTTTCTTCAGACATATTGTCACTTCAGTCTTCACAACGAATAACACCGATGGTTTTGACCTTTCTTTCAATAAAAGAGAACAACGACATCATACAGCCTTGAAGGACTGTAGAAATGTTTTACACATCACAGTGTTTTTCTCAACAACGTAGCCAATAAATAGTTCAATTATTTCACAAACCTCAGTCTGTTCATTTCTTGACAGAAGGATTACACATAGGTCATACACATAGGGAGCTATACATGCATAACATGTCCAAAATTCTAATACATCTACCACATTCAGTCACCAGGTCTAGTATTTTCTGATAGATTAGTTACACAAACTGATAATTACCACAGAAGTAATTTCAGAAACAAAGATTCACTTAAACCACAAATGTACACATTGGTAGGGATCGTTAAACCCTGAAACACACGACTCGTACCTTAATTCATTAACATAAACACACTGTAAGCAGTCTGGTCAGCAAACCCCCAGGAAACACTCGACTCTCTCTCTCTCTCTCTCTCTCTCTAACACACCCACACACACGCACGCACACCCCCCCACACCCACATACACACACACTTCAGATGTGTAGGACACTGTGTATAGGCCTACAAGACATTCCCCGGAAAATGTGTCTTCTAGTTTAAACAAAACTCTCGATTCTTTTAAGCAGCATTTTACATCCTAAAGGGTTAGGTTTAGAAGGCATGTAATACGCGCGTTTCTTATAAAACACCGTCTTTAAAACGTTTACCTCCTAAAGGGACCTATTTAGAAGGTATGTAAAAAGTATTTTTTTATTATTTTTTCTTTTTTACATTTCTTCGGGTATATCAATGTTTTAGAGTATTTATTTCAGTAAAGTTTTATTCAAAGTAATGCCATTTTCTCAAAAAGTGCAATCAATAAAGTTGAATTTATTTCACAAGCTTACATTCTGCTCATTTATGTTCACATTCAACCATCGTGTATTTTCTAACAGCGGAGCTATACAAAACAAACCCCCACAATCTAAATTTGATGTCAGGTTGCAAGATAAAAATTCTAATTTATTGAATTAATTAAATATTTAAAGTTGTACACATTATTTTGATGAGTGGTGTTGACATAATAATGTTGATAATTACATCAATTTAATATTGTGTGTAATTTCTGCGTTAATTGATTTAAAACAAAATTTACGTTGTAGTACATTTACATTTATTCATTTAACAGAGTGTTAGAGGACCTGTAGACTGAACAAATACTAAGGACATTACAATGTGATTATCATTTCACTTACCATTAAATTCTACTAAAGCAATGAATTTGGGGCATGTTCTCAGTTGCGATATGACCGATAGTGGACTCGTGTATAGGCTACACCGGCTAATACATTTGATGGACTATTTTGCACTAGTACACGTAGCTAATGCTAGTCATATTTAGCAGTGTCATTTGAATATCCACTCTTTAGTTTACCGTAGCAGTGGAAAAGAAGGAAAAAGTTTCATTTGACAAATCTGTTCATCTAGAGAAGGCTTTTCAATTGTGCTATAGGAAAGATAAGCATGATTACATTTCTGCTTATTCATGTAAACCTCAACTACATTGTGTAATCTAATTTCATGTATTGATACATTTTTTATTTTATTTTTTAAAACCTTTTGTCATTCGCACACGTAGCCTTCGAGCTCCACAGCCTTTGGACTGTGGATAGTTCTATGAGAGATAAAAGTAGTAGACACAGAGTGTTTATTTTTTGTCTATATTGCTCATTTCATTCAGTGCTTTAACGTCTATAAATCCTGCAGAGATGTTACGTATGAGATTTGTAATGTAAATCACGCTGGATTTTACTTACTATTGTTATAAAACTTAAAGGCAGTCATTTTTCCTGGTTTAAAAGACTGCATTCTACTGCAGACAATCTAAATGGAGAAACATAATTTTAAAAATGATTGTCAACTTAACAACTTGTGCTCATAATTATGGTAATTTAGTACATAACACTTAAATTCCTTTTAAATAATGTGAAAATAAAGTGCGTTTGTGTGCGTCATATTTTTGTTTGGATGTGGGATACACATGGCCGTACCAGGTATGGTCACGATTTGGATGTGAACCAGATTTAACAAAACTATATATATTTTTATGACCTACCACAGAGAGCTTCATATTCTATGTGAAGAGGAAAAACATGAGTATGCAACTTGTGTCTGTGTGGGGTGGGGTGGGGTGGGGGGAACACATGGTCGTACCAGGTATGGTCACGATTTGGATGTGAACCAGATTTAACAAAACTATATATATTCTTATGACCTACCACAGAGAGCTTCATATTCTATGTGAAGAGGAAAAACATGAGTATGCAACTTGTGTCTGTGTGGGGTGGGGTGGGGTGGGGAACACATGGTCGATGTCCTACCACAGAGTGTTAGAAAAACATGAGTATGCAACTTGTGTCTGTGTGGGGTGGGGTGGAGTGGGGGGAACACATGGTCGTACCAGGTATGGTCACGATTTGGATGTGAACCAGATTTAACAAAACTATATATATTTTTATGTCCTACCACAGAGAGTTTCATATTCTATGTGAAAAGATGTACCAGGTGTGCGCAACGTGTGGGGCGGAAAAACACACATGGCAGCACCATGTATGGTCACGAATGGATGTGATCCAGATTTAACATAACTATTCATATTTTTATGATCATGACCTTTGATCTAGATATAGAGAGTTAGAATGTGTAGAAAGCTTATTTAATCATGTTCTTTGTATATTCAATATTTCACTCCTTATTCCCTCTGCTTTTCATGTAGAAGAACATACTTTTTAGACCTTTTATTACCTTATTTTTTAGACCTTCTTTTTCCTGACCAGTTGCTTGCTCTTTTCTTTCTCTAATTGAATATGAGACAATGACAAGAAATTACTGTTGAATATGATTTTATTATTTTTTTATTGTTATTTTAGGTACTTTGATGTTCCTGTTGAAATCCTCCCAGAGGTTAGAAGCTCTTCAGAAATATATGGTTATACGGTAAGTTATCAGTGTGTGTGGGTGTGTGTGTATGTGTGTGTGTTTGTGTATGTTTGTGTATTTGTGTGTGTGTGGGTGGGCGTGTGTGTGTGTGTGTGTGTGTGTGTGTGTGTGTGTGTATGTTTGTGTGTGTGTTTGTGTATGTTTGTGTGTGTGTGTTTGTATGTGTGTGTGTGTGTGTGTGGGTGTGTGTGTTTGTGTGCGTGTGTGTTTGTGCATGTTTATGTGGGTGTTTATGGGGGTACGTGTGGGTGGGTGTGTTTGTGTGGGTGTGTGTTTATGTATGTTTGTGTGTGTGGGGGTGTGTGGGTGTTTGTGTGTATGTGTGGGTGAATTTATACAGAAGTGAAATCTAAGATTTATCTGTAATAAAACACGAGCACAACAGAATGGTGTGATAACAAATCTGATGGGTAATGTAATGCAATTGAACATTCATAATTAATGAATTAAATAAGTAAATATGAATAATTCTGTGCATATTCATTTATTCGCAATATAATGCATAATAATAAGTGGCTTACTTTTAGGCTCTTTTGACTCTTTTTAAAACTGCACTGTTGCACAGAAGGTTGATTAATATTCTATAGCCAGACAGCTGATATCGTCTCGGCTTCCAGAAAGAAAAAAACAATCTAATACAATATTTTTTCAACTAGTGATAGTATACTGGGCCATCACGTTATTTAAGTCTTACATGATGCACAATAAATACATCTTTTTAAGTGTTGTAAGTGTATAAATGCTGCTCTGGTGAAGCTTTCTATCAGACTATGTTTATGTAACATTTATGAAAGAAGACTTTATTCACTGTCAGCACTTTGGTAAACTACTCCTTTAAGTTTTCTTCTGTAGGATTCTGTATTTTGCTCTATCTTGGTTATGTGACAAGCTGCATTTATTTTTTTACTTCATGAAGAGAAAAAATGGAGACTGTTGAGGAAATGACTTTTTTTAACAGCTGCTATAACATAAGTGTATAAATAATATGGAAATAATGCGTTTTGATGACATTCCACAACAGTAAATGTAACTGTGACATCTAGCCCAGACATTTACACTCCAGACTGCCAGAGGGCGTCCTCCCCTGAATATTTAATCCACTTCTTTGGTGGTGTTTCCTATTTCCTGTGGAACTGCTATATAAAGTGTATGAACTTGAACTTCCATGTGAAGACTTCTGAATCTTGCTGTGAGTTCTGAGCTGTGTTTTTGTATATAGATGCCTCGCCTTGCCTCGCCTTGCCTCGCCTCGCCTCGCCTCGCCTTGCCTCGCCTCGCCTCGCCTTGCCTCGCCTTGCCTTGCCTTGCCTCGCCTCGCCTCAACCCTGATTCTGGACTGTAATTTGAGTTTGTTCATGTCAGTGATTTTTCCGGTTGTGACCATGCCTGTTTTGGCTCTGTTTTGGCTCTGTTTTGTCCATTTTAAATTTACATTTCACATTTATGGCATTTGGCAGACAATCTTATCCACAGTGACTTACAGAAGACCTTTTGAAGTCTCTATAAATAACTACATCCTGATACTGTTGCACTAGGTCATGGATTAAGAATAACACCAGGTTCTGTTGGGCAGGTTATGTAGTAAGAAAAGCACACAGACAACATGACTTTAAAAAAGTGCTAATTTAAGTACTTCAGGAAGAGGTAGGTCTTTAGACATCCTTTGAAGACTGACAGTGACTCAAATGTTCGGACATCTAGGGGAAGTTCATTCTGCCATTGAGGTGCCAGAACAGAGAAGAGTCATGATGCATGCGTTCTTTGTACCCTGAGAGATGGTGGGACCAGTTGAGTAGTGCTAGAGGATCAGAGAGAGTGTGGTGCAGTGCAGGGTGTGATGTTCCCATCCATGTGCAGTGAATGGTGTGATATTCTCATCTGTTTTTTGGTTTTGTAGCTAGTGGAGGAAATGTAGTAATGGGATTCTGTGGATTTGTGACAAACTGAAGTCTTCTTTCATAAACTGGTAAAGAAATAATATTCTAGAAAGTTTTAGCTGAGCAACAGTTATATGCTTTTCTTTGTTAAATAACAGCACAACTCATGAAACCTGACATCAGTGCCTGACCTCACTAATGCTGAATGGGCAAATCCTCACAACCACACTCCAAAATCTAGTGAAAACCTTCCCTGAAGGGTGGAAATTATAACAGCAAAGGGGAAGTAAATCTTTAATGAGATGTTCAACAAGCACATATGGGGTGATTAGTCAGGTGTCCATATACTTTTGACCATATAGTGTACAGTACGGTACATACATACACAACACAGATGTGTGCACACAAAACTGTCGTTGGTTCCCTTTTGCACTCTAAACAGGTATTGTGCACATGATACATATTATTGTGGTCCCCCTAAATGATAAACTCTAAAATTCCCCTTGCTTTTCATCATAAATAAGCAAATTTCATGTACTACAGTTGCTGTATTATTACAGGGACTGTACAATATAATTATGGATGAATGTATGGAAATGTGCTTCATCCTATAATTTGTTTCCTGCTCTTGTTTCTAGAACTCAGGTTCACTGGTGGGCATACCAATTTCTGGAGTAAGATATCCTTTATTTTTATGAATTTATTAAGGTAGCAGATATTATCTAAGCATTATGCATTATTAATACAGCTGAATGACAAAAAATATTTTTCTTAATTGATTAAACAATTTGCTTCTGGTAGTGACCACAGACTGCATGTGTTTGTTCCTCAGTGTCTGGGCGATCAGTCAGCTGCTCTTGTGGGACAGATGTGCTTTAGAGATGGTCAGGCCAAAAACACGTAAGAAACATATTTTGAAAATTTTAATATGTGATCTATATTTTGTAAAATGGTAAGATATGATTCATTGGCTTGTCCTTGTGGAGCATGCAGGATGTATACATGATGTCTTCCTGGAAGGTCTCTGAAAGTGCTTTAAATGTGCTTAATTTAAAAGAAACTATTGTTTAAAATAAAGATATTTATCCATCATAAGAAGACAAAGGAGCATTTGGTAGAATCCAAAAAAGGTGTTTCCACTTGAATCTGCTGTGCCAAATAATGTTAGTATTATGGCATCTTTAATCTAAACTTTGCACTGAACATGGAGCATATCAGCATGCAGCATTTCAAAACTTGAGCATTAAATTAAATGAATGAACAAATTCACAGATTTGACAGAGCTCAACACTAGTCAACTAGCTAGCCATAGTTTATTCAGAAATTGACTAATGTTATTTAACTTTAATTACAATTTTAGATTATGTGTTTTCTTTAATATCTATGGTTTGATGTGTATTTAGCTTAAATGCTGCTCTGTGTTAGATAGTGGAAAGTCTATATATGAAAAAGCTGTAATATGCATGAAAGGTCATATAACGGGCAGTGATGATACTCATGGGCAGATCAAAAGCTGCCTCATATGAATAATGAATGGTAAGTAATGCACTGACAGGACTTAATGACATTCAGTGGAATGTGAGTTTCAGTTCAAAACAAAGAGAGATGTGGATGATGGATGAGTGAGTTAGAGAGAGTTTCAACAGCAGACCGTCTGGAATCAATAAATGTCTCAAAATCACATAGGTCTGTGCTGTTCTAGATGGTTTTGAGTGCTCATGAATGTGTTCACACTAAGAAATACTAACACATATTAACAAATACTAACACATACTTTAGTGACTGGTTTTGTGAACACCAGTATGGATCTGCAGGCTGCGTGTAAAGTCTGCACACTCTTAGACTAAGGTGCATTCACAGACAAATAGCCTTGCTGCAGTCAATACACATAGTGGTCTGTGGCAGCAGGGGCAGGGTCATTCTAGGTTTGTGAAAAGAGGGCAGAGTCAGGAGCGTGATTGGTAAGGATGAGCCTGCACCTGATTAACTAACGAGGGCTGTGTATTTCAGTGAGCAGCAGAGAGGAGATAAAGGAGAGAGAGAGAGAGACGAGAGCCACACTAGAGAAAGCTGAGCTGAACTGTGCTGTACCATACTATGTGTGTTTATGTTGGTGTATCACAGGGTGGGAAAGACAGTGTGCACTGGGGTGTAGGACAGAAAGCACTGAAAAGCATGGCCAGGAAGAAAAGCAGCAATAAGAGTTGCTCCAAGCCTGCCTCCTACATCCTAATTCCCACACAACAACAGGAGAGTGTCACACTGGTTCCGTCGGCCCTCGCTGAAATCATCCAAATCCCTGCCGGCATCCACCAGACTCAACACCATGCCCTCCTTGAGCTGTGCGTGATACTGGAGATGTGCGTTGCTCCAGGTGACCTGTGTGCAGGGGGAAATTCACGAATATCCACTGGTGTTCATCACTATTCATCTCTGAGGTCAAAAGCTTAGCACCATTCTATCTGTTGATTCTGGGGATGAATTGTCTAGTTTTTTTGTATATTGGATAGGGGATTGTTTGTGTATGGGTCCTGCAGTAGCCAAGCCTGTTGTGGGATAGGTGCATCACTGGCTGGGGAGGCTTGCCTGCATCATCAATGTCGGATTGGTGTCAGGGAGATGCCAAAGAGCCGAAGGGAAATGCTTTTCCATATGGTTCATCATAATCCTATGGCTGAGCATCTAGGCCAGGATAGAACACTGAACCTCCTAATGGCCCTTTTCCATTGGCCAGGCATTCACGGCAATGTGTGCAGGTGATGTGTGGCATGTTGCAAATGTCAGCTGATGAATCTGCCGGCTACCCAAAAAGTGCCATTGTGCCAAAGTCTGCCTCCCACATCTTCATTCCTAACACAGGAAGCAAGAGTGGGTTCAGGGAGAGAGGTGCAAACATCAAGTTGTGTAAGAAAAGATCTACATGAATAAAATAGATTTCCAGTGACCAAACTGGAAAATCAGCGTGATATACAGTCATGGGGAAAAGAAAGCACACCCTCCAATTCTGTGTTTTTATTTAATGACAATTGTGTGGTCCTCAGCAACTTTGATAAACAACCAAATATTGTCAGGTGAAAAAAAATCAATATGTAATAATTTTCCCCCCCAAGTAAACCAACATTCAGTTACCAGGTGTGAAAAAATAAGCATACTCTACAATTCAGTGACATGAAACACTTTTAGCAACAATAACATAAAGTAAACATTTTCTGTAGGAGTTTCTTAGTCTCTCGGATCATTTTGGATACATTTTGGCCCTCTCTTCTTTACAACATTTTTTCAGTTCATTGATGTTTGAGGGCATTTGTATGTACAGCTTCTCCTAAGATCCTGCCACAGCATCTCAATGGAGTTGAGTTCTGGACTTTGACTTGGCCATTCCAACACCTTGATTATTTTCTTCTTTTGCCATTCAGATGTTGATTTGCTGGTGTGTTTAGGATCATTGTCCTGTTGCATGACCCAATTTCAGCCCAACTTAAGCTGCTGGACAGATGGCCTCACATTTGTCTCAAGAATATTCTGGTATAAAGTGGAGTTTGTTGTTCATTGGAGTTCATTCATCTCAATGACTGCAAGTTTCCCAGGTCCTGTGGCTGCAAAAACAATCCCAAATCATTACCCCCCCCCCCCCCCCCACCACCAGGCTTGACAGTTAGTATAGGGTGTTTGTGATGACACTACAGTCTCATCAGTCCAATAGATATTGTTCCAGAACTTTTGTGGGTTGTTCATGTGCAATTTTGCAAACTAAGTCATGTTTTTATATTATTTTTAGAGAGACTGGGCTTTTGCCTAATCACCCCTCCCTGAAAGCCATGCTTGTTCAGTGTTCTCTGATTGTGCTGTCATGAACATAAACATTTAAAGTGCTTACAGAGGCCTGTAGGTCACATGATGTAGCTCTTGAGTTTCTCTTTATATCTCTGAACATTAAATGGTCTGACCTTGGACCGAATTTACGGGGACACCCACTCCTGGGAAGATTGGCAACTGTCTTAAAGGCTCTCCATTTGTAAACAGTCCTTTGCAATGTAAAATGGTGAATTTCAAATTGTTTGGAGATGGACTTGTACTCCTACCCAAATCGATGAGCAGCAACAGTTGCCTCTCTGAGGTCATGGCTGATGTCATTTTTTTTTGGCATGATGTAGACACACACCTGAGTGCTCCAGAACACCAAACTGCCAAACATTCTGGTTTTATAGAGGAAGTCACACTTTTTGATGATTAACTAAACCTGCGCCTTTTTTTTTGTAACACCTGAGCATTTTTTTTCCAAACATGGGGAGCTGTATACTGGAGTATTACAGCAGTATTACATTAACGTAAAATAGAAATCACCTTTCAAAGGTTAATAATACTAGTTCATACATTCAGCACCAAATGTAGACTTTCTGAGTTGGGAATGCTAAAAGATTCATAATTCATCACCTTGCTACATTTAATCTTAAAGCAAGATGACACGAGTATGCTCATGATGCAGAGAAGATGCCATTAATAAACAAATGAGAACACCCTAATACTTGACTGCACTGAAAAGCTTCGGTAGAATGAAGGTTGTGTTACATACACATAGTGCATAGTCACCTCATGACCATGAACCCTGTAGGGAATTTAGTCAGCGGTGGGCGGAGCACAGACACACAGGAGGCCGTTGTAGTATTTCCCGTAGAGAAATCTTTATTCTGGTTAGTCTGTGAAAGGGGTGCGTGTGTTTGTGTGTACGCTGAAGTGCAATCGTGTGGTGAGGGTCTCAGCCGTCTACGGTTACAGCCAGGGGGTGGAGCCTTCACTTGTGTCTGAAAAAAAAAAACACAACAGCAATTAGCGGACAGGCATTTGTTGAAAATCTCCCGAAAACACACCAGAGAATTGTGCACATGCACGGGGAGACTTCCCTCCCTCTGTCGGGGCCACAGTACATCCCATCGTGAGAGGAAATCTGCATTCCCATGGTGGGTCCCCGCCCAGTGCTGGACCTGGAAAGAGAAATCCTGCAACGAGAGGAACCATCGTGTTACCCTGGCGTTAGTGTCCTTGGCCTTGACCATCCACTGCAGTGGGGCCTGGTCTGTCACCAGGACGAAGTGCCAACTGGCCAGGTAGTATCGCAGCTCCTCGATGGCCCACTTTATCTCCAGGGCCTCTCTTTCCATGGCTGCATACTTCCTCTCAGTTGGGGACAACTTTCGACTGATGTAGAGGACCGGGTGTTCCTCTCTGTCGAAGGTCTGCTAGAGAACAGCGCCCAGCCCGGTCTCGGACGCATCTGTGTGCATGGTGAATGGAAGGGCGAAGTCTGGGTTGCGTAGCACTGGGGCGATGGTGAGGGCCTCCTTTAGGGCTTGGAATGCCTGCTCTGCCTCCGCAGACCACTTTACCCGGTCCGCCTGGCCCTTCTTCATAAGGTCTGAGAGGGGGGAAGCTACAGAGGAGAAGTTAGGCACAAACCTGTACCCCGCCAACCCCAAGAAGGTACATACCTGTTTCTTTGATGTGGCCTGGGGGTAGTCCTTCACTGCCTCGACTTTCTTCGCCTGTGGCTTCAACATACCCCGGCCAATATGGTAGCACTGGTACTGTGCCTCGGTCAGCCCTAGGTGGCATTTCTTGGGGTTGGTTGTCAGCCCGGCCTTCCGGAGTTCCTTCAGAACCTCCCCCAGGTGGAATAGGTGGTCTGACCACGTGGAGGAGTGGATGACCACATCGTCCAGGTAGGTGGCCGCGAACATACGATGGGGTCGCAGGACGATGTCCATCAGCTGCTGGAACGTTGCGGGCACTCCGTGTAGCCCGAAGGGGAGAACCCGGTACTGCCAGTGCCCTGTGGCCGTGCTGAATGCAGTCTTTGGTCTCGCGTCCGGTGCCAGCGCCACTTGCCAGTAGCCTTTTGTTAGGTCTAGGGTAGATATGAACCGGGCCCTCCCCAGTCGCTCCACGGGGTCTTCCACTTGGGGAAGGGGAAGTTATTGAACTCGGAGACCTGGTTCAGGGCACTGTTGACAGTCATTGTAAAGCCGCATACTTCCGTCTGCCTTCGGCACGACGACGATGGGACTGAACCAGGGGCTGTTGGACTCCTCTATGACGTGATTCCGCAGCATTCGGCTGACTTCCTCCTCGCTAGCCTTGCGATGGGCCTCTCGCACATGTTAGGGCCGCTGTCTTACCACTACTCCCGGACGGGTCTTGATCTTGTGGTGGAGCAGCTGCGTCATTCCTGGGGAGGTAGAGAACACATCAGAGAATTGGGCCACCAACTCGCTTAGCTCCTGTCTTTGTGTGGGGGTAAGATCTTCCCCCAATTCTACCAAGGTACCTTTGCCATGATTGGTGTCCAGAGCCACGTACACCGATAGTACCGATGCCGTTTCTATCCACTTCTTCAGCAGATTCATGTGGTAGAGTTTTTCCTCTGCTCGCTTACTGCGCTCCTGCAAGCGGTAGTTCATGGTGCTTTTTCGCTCGAGGACTGTGTACGGGCCTTGCCACTGGGCCACGAACTTGCAGGAGCTACTGGGCACTAGTAGGAGCACCCGATCGCCAGGTTGAACTCCCGAGGCTGCGTGAGATGGTTGTACACCCTTTTCTGTTCTTCCTGGGCACCTCACATGTGCTCCTGAACAATCGTGGTTACCTGGTCAGTCTTCTCCTGCATCTCCTGCACGTAATCGATGACCGAGCAGAACGGGAACGGTTGTTCCTCCCACACTTCGCAGGCCACATCTAGCAGTCCTCGAGGTCGCCGTCCGAAGAGTAGCTTGAAGCGGGTGAACCTCATGGACGCTTGGGGATACTCCTGAACGGCGAAGAGCACGTAGGGAAGGAGGACGTCCCAGTTCCTTCCTTCCTCGTCTACCACCCGGCATAACATCTGTTTTAGCGTCTGGTTGAATCTTTCGACCAGTCCATCAGTTTGCGGGTGGTAGACCGACGTCTTGAGGTGTTTCACCTGTAACAGCTGGCACAGATCAGACATTAGTTTGGACACAAAAGGCGTGCCTTGGTCGGTCAGAATGTCCTTTGGGATCCCCACACAACTGAACAGGAGTATCGGTTCTCTGGCGATGTTGTGGGAGGTGGCTTTACATAGTGGCACCGCCTCGGGGTAGCGGGTGGCATAGACCAGGATGACGAGTATGTACTCGTGGCTCCAGGCGGACTTGGGGAGCGGCCCTACGAGGTTCATGCCAATCCTTTCGAAGGGGACGCTTATGATGGGAAGAGGGATCGGGGCGCTGGCGGGGGCTTCTGGGGGAGGTACGCTGACACTGATGGCACCATTGACAGAAGCTCTGGACCTCTGCGTCCATCCCCGTCCAGATGAAGTGGTCCTTCAGTTGTTTCGGGCACCCAGGTGGCCCCCAAGCAGATGGGCATGGGCCAGGTGTGTCAGTGTTTGGGTTCGGGTCTTGGGACCTACCAGGAGGCCCACGTTTTCCCCTCTGCGCTGGGTCCAGTGGTATAGCAGGCCTCCCCTCACTAAAAAGTAGAAGGCGGGTAGCCTGTGTTCTGGGTTTCGGTCGACCCCCTCAATCTGATGCACCTGGGCCCAGCAATGCTTCAGGCGGTCATCCTTTTTCTGCTCCCGGCTGAAGTTCCCCTGCCGGCTCACCTGTTGAAATGCAGACAAGAATGGGTCAGGGTGTGTGTGTGACTTACCTTCAGCCAGGGCGTTCTCCTTGCCCCGGGCCATGTAGGCCGGCCGGCAGAGCTCTCAGTAACTGGCCCATGGCCACCATTTCTGCCACCTTGGTGGCAGTGCACTGGTCAGGGTGGAGCCACCGTTTGGTGAGGTGCAAGAGGGTGGTCATTTGTCTACTGGGCCCCCGGCCGGTAGCTCCACCGGTAGAACTCCGCTGCCAACTGGTGGGAAGTTCGGCCATACCATGCCAGAATCTTCTTTACCTCTCCGTAGTCCGCCGCGTCCTCCAGAGAGCAGGCGTAGGAAGCGGTGTTTGCTTCTCCAGAGATCAAAAGACTGAGTATGTGCAGCCAGGCTTCCATGCCCCAGCCTTCTCTGTGGGGAACCCATTCGAAGGTCTCGATGTCGTCCTCTGGGGTCAGGCGGGGGAGAAGGTGCTGGGCTTCTCGGCCAGGGTCTCGGAGCGGCGGTGTCACTTCAGGGCCAGCAGCTCCCAGGTAGCAACTCGCAGGCTTTGGGCGAGCTGCTGTGTCGTGGCCTGCTGCTGGAGGCTAGTCTCCATGAGACGCTGTAGCGTGCGGTCCATGTCTATATATCTATACCCACAAATTATTATTATTATTATTGCTTTTTTTTGTTTTTTATTTTTAATAAATTTGCAAAGATTTCAAGCAAACTTCTTTCACGTTGTCATTATGGGGTATTGTTTGTAGAATGTTGAGGAAAATAATGAATTTAATCCATTTTGGAATAAGGCTGTAACATAACAAAATTTGGAAAAAGTGAAGTGCTTTTATGCACTGTATATGCAACCTGAGTGACCCAGGTTCTCCACTCACTCATAGAACCATGGTTACATAAATAACCTTACACCTACTTCTTTACATTCTGTAGCACAAGGGCAGTTTCCTTCAGGTCTATATCAAAGTCATCAAGGGTTTGTAACACACCCTGATAATGCATTCTCCAGACTGCACTTACAGTAGAGTATGTGCTCATATCGTACTTTATTGTGAATGAAAATCAGTAAAAGTGCTGTTTCTGCTTTCCATTGAGGATGAAAATCATATATATTACTCATGCTGTTTCTGTTGAGGATAAAAATTGCTCAGAATACTGATACTGTTCACCATTGTGGGTAAGATTTGTGACAGTACAGTACTCTCTATTGAGGGTGAGAATCACTCAAACTCAACACAGAACACAGAAGCAACATCAGTCTGCACTAGTGTGTGTGGCCACCGTAGAGGTTCCTGAACACCACAGCTTTCATTTCCTTTCTTATTTTTATACCCTCCTCCAGCAAGTCTCTTAGGCTTGCTACAAGATATCTGTGATTACAATTAAATACACCTCATATTCCTGTCATGTTCTTGTCCCTACTAGCACTGAGACATGCCTTGTAATATGGCTGAAAGTTGCTGAACAGATCAGCAAAGGCAGGGGTGTCAAATCTTACCAGCAAAGGGCCGGTGTGGGTGCAGGTTTCTGTTCCAATCAAGCAGGAGCCACAAGTGATTCCCCCTGTTTAATCAATTGAACTTGGCTTTCAATAAACTCAGGGTGGCTTGGTTGGAATGAAAACCTGCACCCACACCAACGGCCCTTTCCGCATAAGATTTGACATCCCTGAGCTAAGGTAAATTTCCCCTAGGTGTGAATGTGTTTGAATGTGTGTATGCATGGACAATGGACTGGTGTCCTATCCAGGATGTATCCCTGCCTCATCCCCGATGTTCCCGAATAGGCTTTGAATCTACTTTGACCCTGGCCAGGATAAAGAGTGAGTGACTGATGTTCTGTACGTTCAGCCAATAACTATACAATCTACAGTGAAACATTTATCATTTTCACTACTGGATTTATAAATGCATGAATGTTCCCATGAGTGAAGTTGTTCTGTCTTTGAGAGTAGCTACTGTGACCTGTTTACAGCATGCTGAACATGCAGGCTGGTAGGTGGTTAGATATGATTGCTGGAGCCAGTGATGACAGCTGTGGTTTGGCTGTATAATTCTGTCTCAAGGCTCTGAAACGTTGAAAAATTATTCAAAATATGATGTAAATGAATGAGTGTAGATATTAGAATTTATTTTATGAATAAGGTAAATCTGAATTCAAATATTTTCAATCCTCTTTAAACCTTTTCAATAAAAAAGCTTGCATACATTTTGTGGGTGTTTTTGTATATACACAATCCATTAGTAAATCAGGGCCACATGCTTAATATGTAGGAAAGATTTTTACTCCTTAGCTAGTATTTTGTTGTTTAGTCTGTCTCATCAGTCTGATCATCTGTGGTCTTTCAATTGCAAACTGACTGTCTGTCTTGGTTAAAGCACCCCTTTAACCCTGATGTTCATGACTTGGCTGCAGATGAAATATAACTCCGAGCAAGAAATGTTGCCACATCTCAAACATTATGAATAGCACTGTAGGCACTTATGTTCAACACACCACTGTTTTCTTCTGTTGTAGATATGGAACCGGTTGCTTCATGTTGAAAAATACTGGACTCAAGGTATTTAATGCTTTAATGACTTTGTGTGGTCTCACTCGATAGATGACTTTAGTTAACTCTTAACTCTTCCTCACAGCCTGTGATGTCAGAACATGGCCTCCTCACAACAGTTGCCTACAAAATGGGAAAGGACAAACCTGCTTACTATGCACTCGAGGTGAATATTCTTTTTTGTTTACTGAGGTATTCCAGATACTTTAAATCAGGTTCTTGCATTATTTCCTTGGTCCAAATACAAATAACTGCAGTCCATGTTAAGTATAATATAAAGATACCTTTACCCTTTTTAAGTTTTATTTGTCTGCATGAATTATATACAAAATAGATTTTTGATTGCAGTTTTACAAATGCATAATTAAATTATCTACAATTATTCTTGTGTTTAATATTACTATTTCCTCATATTTTTTATAAGATATTATATGCTGTTTCATATTCATATTCACTTATTAAGAACATGCCTTTTACTTCCTTATGTGCACATTTCTGCAGTCAGATCTCAATTGTGATACATATTGTATCTTACCCATCTTACTATATCTTCTTTTCTTAAATGGACAGAGTATGTGATGTTTTTCCTAATGTAAACCTATTTGGTTATTTGTTTCCCATCAGTGCCTCTTGCTCTCATGTCCTAAGTCAGGGTGAATATCACCCAGGGTGCAACATTTTACTATACTGTCTGTTGAAGGGCCTCCTTTATTTCATCTAATACTTCTGGATGCTTGGGCATGCCAATATATAGTTAGGCAACCGCCTTGGGCGCCTCAAAACGCAAATTATATATATGTTTAATTATTAATGCTACATAACTATGCCAGAAAATGTAATATCAGTGTCCCATTCCTATATTCTGCCTAGAGCCTCCAAATCACTAAATCTGCACCTGAGTATATGAGCTCAGCACTACAATACACACAGCTGGACCCATCCATGCCAGTAAAATGCCTGAGGTGAGGTTGTGGTAGATGGGGCAGTTTAGCCTTCAAATTTTACACCAAGACAAAACTGAGCATAGCAACAAGGCATTAGGTGGGCATTCATCATCATCATCAAGGTCTCACCCAAGCTCAAATTTTGTGAGGTATTTCAATATACAGTGGAGGAAATAAGTATTGGACACATCAACATTTTTTTCAGTAAATATATTTCCTATGAGGCTACATGAAATTTTCACCAGACATTAGTATTAACTCAAGAAATCTGGAAATATAAATAATTCACAACATTAAAGTCCATAAATAAAGGTAATAAAGTGGAATGGCACAGGAAAAAAGTATTGGAGCCTCATTGGGAATATATTTACTGAAAAAAATGTTGATGCGTCCAATACTTATTTCCCGACTTGTATGCTGTCCAAGATCTCGTAGAAACGCACACAAAAAAATGGGTAGGGCTGAGTTGGTACAGAAACTGATTGCAGTAGACATACATCAAGCTTACTTCCCAAAAAACTGAAAGTTGGCCAGCAGTGCTATTAGCTTTGAACTGGTAGAAACCACTGGGACCCTGATATCCCCATCTACAGTCCAGAGAATCTTGTCAGAATTGGTCTTCATGCAAAAACACAAGGATTGGGGTGCAGAATAATGGTAGAAGGTGCTCTACATTGATGAGAGATATGAAATTTTGGCCCTGACAGTTTGTCCACTGAATGGCTGGATGAGTGTCTGTAAGCACTCTTTGAAGCACAGTGGAAGTTCCCTGTAGGTTTGGGATTGCATTTCTCCAAATGAAAATTGTGATTTTGTCAGTGAAAAAATGCATATTCTTATCCATTATGCAGCACCATCAAGGTGGCAGCTAATTCTTAATTCATTCTGCAGTATGATTGTGACGGCAAACACACAAGAAAAGTCATAGACAAATACTGCCAGTGAAAATGAGAACAAAGAGCTCTGAAACAGATGGTATGGCTCTGATCTCAACAACACTGAACCAGTCTGTGGAATGCATGCAGAGACAGAACAGCCATCCAGAGGAATACTTTAAAACCTGCACAACAGCGTGCCTGAGAGAATGAGAGAATGCTGTTAAAAGGGTGGCAAAGGGAGGTCACACCAAATATTGATTTGATTTAGGTTTTATTTCTGTTTACCGTATTTCTACGATAAAGCAAAAATATTCCAGACAGGAAAGCTCCATATATACACTGTAGGAGGTGAGAGTTATAGCTCATTGCATTTATGGCATTTGGCAGACACCCTTATCCAGAGCAACTTACATTTATACATCTGCTCAAGGGCCCAACAGTGGCAGCTTGGCAGTGCTGGAGTTTGAACTCACAACCTTCTGATCAGTAGCCCTTCATCTTAACCACCCGCTTGACATTAGGGAACGAAGAAAGTTCTTAGCGTTAATAGCATTAATTTAAATAGAGTTAAATGACTTGCCACTATTATGTTTTGATTTTGTTTTGTTTTTTAAAGTTGTATTCCCCTGACTGGTTCATGTTTCAGGGATCTGTTGCAATTGCTGGAGCAGTAGTGAGGTGGTTGAAGGACAATCTGGGAATCCTCAAATCCTCTTCTGAAATTGGCAAGTCATTACACTTTTTTCTTTATAATAACCAATATTGTCACCGCATTTTAGTATTTAAAGTTTATACACTCACTAGTCACTTTAATAGGAACACATGTACAACTGCACATTGATGCTGTTATCTATTCAGCCATGTGGCAGCAGTGCAATTCATAAAATCATGCAGATACAAGTCAAGAGCTTCAGTTAATGTTCACATCAAACATCAGAATGGGGGAAAAGTGTTATATCTGTGACTTTAACTGTGGCATGGATGTTGGTACCAGAAGGGCTGGTTTGAGTCCTCTGACCTCTCTGATTACCTAGGTGATCCTACCCATAGAACTGTCACTCACTCAGTGTTTTTTGTTTTTCTCACCATTCTGTGTAAACTCTAGAGACTGTTGTGAGTGAGAATCGGAGGAGATCAGCAGTTTATGAAATACTCAAACCAGCCACATCTGGCAACAACCACGGCACGGTTAAAGTCACAGAGATCACACTTTTTCCCCATTCTGATGTTTATGTGAACATTAAATGAAGCTCTTGACCTGTACACTATCTGCATGATTTTCAGCATTGTGCTGCTACCACATGATTGGTTGATTAGATAACTATTAGAGTTCCTAATAAGGGGAAAGTGAGTGTAACTTGAAATGTACGAAAACCACTGTGTGGATACATGATTCTATTAGCTTGTGAGATCATATGGTGTTGGGGGGTTGTATTCATAAATCCAGTGTCCAAGTTTGAGGATTTCTTTGCCAATTCTTCCCAAAATTTCCAAAATGTTCCAATAGAAAAGTTGGCTGCTGCAGCTGGGACGTCATATGGCTGTTATTTTGTTCCAGCATTTTCTGGGCTTTACGCTCCCTACTGGGAACCCAGTGCTCGAGGGTAAGTAACATTAACAAATACTTTATATGGAAATGAAGCAAAAGGATGTGGTAAAATCTGACCTTAGGCCATAGTTGATGCCAATACATTCTCATACATACAGTATAACGAACCATCTATCAACCTCCCATTATTGTAAAGGGCATAACACCTAGATATACACTTTTATTTTTTCATTAAACTTCTACTGAATTAACAGAGCTTCTTTAATTACTAAAAAAGCAGCAGGCTGCTGGATATAAATAAAGGTTATTCTGTTCAGTTTGATTGCTTCTTTAGGGCATGACACATGATACATTTTTTTAATTTTGGATTTTAAGCCGCTATTGGATAAATAAAATGTATTTAGTGCAAGTGCACATGGAACTGACTGCCCTTGCACTTTTAAAAGGGTTCTACTTGGAATTCTCTATAAAAAGAAAAACTCTTCTATAATATATATAATATAACTCTTCTACATGGATTTGAAAGGATCCTCCAGAGGAAAAAAGTGAAGACCCTTTAGGTGGATAATTGGTCTGCATATTTAATTTGGCATAGCTTTTATGCTGGATGTCCTTCCTGACACAACCCTCCCATTACAAGGCTTGGGACCGGCACTTAGTGCAACCCCCAGGGTATGAGTTGATTCCCTGCCCGGGAATTGAATCTGGGCCACGACGGCATGGGATCCTTAACCGATAGAGTACCAGGGAACTGTAATCAGTATAAATAAGTAATATACTTAATTACACTTATAACAGTTCTCTGTTGTATGTATGTATTTAGCAGTTACATATTACAGGCTAAACATGGTGTCGAATATGGAGCTCTGTATTTTGCATTTTGACACTTTCACAGTTGCATAAATCCAGCATTTATTGAGCCCATTTGTCCCTGTGGTAGAAACATGCAGCTAAAAGGTTATTTCATTTGTTCTGAGTAAATCAATTCACACAAATTTCACAGCATCAGCTCAGCCTCATGGCATAATAATGGTGCTTGCGCACACACACACACACACACACACACACACACACACACACACACACACACTCACTCACTCTCTCTCTCTCTGCATGAGCCTTTTCCCCTTATTTTATGTGTGCTTAATCTATCTACTTTTAGTTTATAATATAGAAAATAATCCACCTTTCACATTCATTACACCCACGACAACTGAACTCCAAAATAATCCGCTTTAAGACATTTCTTAATCTGACATGGATGCCAAAAATTACTCAATATGTCTTTTTATCTATGAAAGATAATAGGGTTTAGCTCTGTTATCCCATTTACACAGCCGCCCTGCTGCCTTGTATTATTAAGCTTTTATGAAATCTGTTTTCCTGTCAGTTTTGTGTGTACAGTCAGATCCAAGTGCTTAAATTTGCTTGCATGATCTGTTTTTCTTCCATCAATCACATTATAGCACACACATGTACAACACATATAGTTCAGTCAAATTTACTGAAGTGCTGGTCACTAAGAGACAATAATATATACAGTGTGTTACAATCACAATAAATACAGTGTGTTCAATTGTTACTGTTTAAATATATATGAATGAAAATAAAGGAAATAGATTTGTTACTTTGCAATGACATCTTTAGTAATTGGATTGTCTTGAGTCAATCTTGAAAGCAAGTCCATCAATTATTGTTATATAGTACCCTCCACTAAAATTGGCACCCTTGGCAAATATGAGCAAAGAAGGCTGTGAAAAATTGTCTTTATTGTTTGATCTTTTGTTCAAAAAAATTCACAAAAATACTCTGCTCTCATGGATAGCAAACAAACAAATCAAAAAATATTTTTGTTGAATATATGTGTGCCACAATTACTGACACCCCTATGAATTCATATGAGAAATATATTTTAAGTATATTCCCATTGATATTTTACATTATTTTTAGTATACCTTGGTGACTAGGAACAGGAAGTTGTTCAACCACAATTCAAACCACAATGAGGCAACACACAGGCCAAATTCCCTTAGTCATTCATAACAATGGGTAAGAAATATAGTTGTGATGTGTGGCAAAAGGTTATTGAGCTTCACAAACTGGGAAGTGGCTATAAGAAAATAGCACAAGCATTGAAAATGCCCATTTCCACCATCAGGGGAATAATTAAGAAGTTCCAGTAAACTGGAAATGTTATGAATCAGCCTGGAACTGGACGTGTGTCTATATCGTCTCAACGCACTGTGAAGAGAATGGTTCGAGTAGCCGAAAAAAAGTCTTCAAAACTACAATCCGAAGTCACCTTTATCACTACAAGTTGTTTGGAAAGGTTTAAAAAAAAATTATAAATAATAGAGCCTCTACTCTCATCCAAAAACAAACTCAAGTGTCTTCAGTTTGCTAGACACTATTGGAACTTCAAATGGTTCCATGGTCAGATGAGACCAAAATAGAGCTTTTTAACAATAAATTCCAGAGATAGTTTTGGTGCACACAGAGAGTTGGCCATATGGAAAAGTACCTCATGCCCACGGTTAAATATGGTGGTGGCTCTTTAATGTTCTGGGTTTGTTTTTTTGCCAGAGGACCTGGATCAAATATCTACAGATATGAAATGAAAACCTGACTGCCTCTGCCAGAAAGCTTAAAACAGACCGTGGTTTGATCGTCCAGCAGGACAATGATCCAAAACTTACATCAAAATCAACAATGGTTGAAAAAAATGGTTTACTGACCACAAACCCATAGAACACCTGCGGGGTGAACTGAAGAGGAGAGTCCACCAGCATGGACCTCGGAATTTAAAGGATCTGGAAAGGTTCTGTATGAAGGAATGGCCTCGGATCCCTTGCCATGTATTTTCCAACCTCATCAGGCATTATAGGAGAAGACTTAGAGCTGTTATCTTGGCAAAGGGAGGTAGCAGAAAGTATTGACTAAAAGGTTGCCAATAATTGTTGCACACCTATATTTAACAAAGTAAAATATAGATAAAAATTGTTGTTTGCAATTGTTTGGTATCCATGACAGCAGAGTATTTTTGTGAATTTTCTTTAACAAAAGATCAAAAGACAATAAAGACACAGTATCTTTGTATACACAGAATTTCATACAGTGCATCCGGAAAGTATTCACAGAGCTTCACTTTTTCCACATTTTGTTATGTTACAGCCTTATTCCAAAATGGATTAAATTCATTATTTTCCTCAAAATTCTACAAACAATACCCCATAATGACAACGTGAAAGATGTTTGTTTGAAATCTTTGCAAATTTATTAAAAATAAAAAACAAAAAAAGCACATGTACATAAGTATTCACAGCCTTTGACATGAGACTCAAAATTGAGCTCAGGTGCATCCTGTTTCCACTGATCATCCTTGAGATGTTTCTACAACTCGATTGGAGTCCACCTGTGGTAAATTCAGTTGATTGGACATGATTTGGAAAGGCACACACTTGTCTATATGAGATCCCACAGTTAATAATCCATGTCAGAGCACAAACCAAGCCATGAAGTCCAAGGAATTGTCCGTAGACCTCTGAGACAGGATTGTATCAAGGCACAGATCTGGGGAAGGGTACAGAAACATTTCTGCAGCATAGAAGGTCCCAATGAGCACAGTGGCCTCCATCATCTATAAATGGAGGAAGTTTGGAACCAGTAGGACTCTTCCTAGAGCTGGCCGCCCAGCCAAACTGAGCGATCGGGGGAGAAGGGCCTTAGTCATAACAACCATCTCTGCAGAACTCCATCAATCAAGCCTGTATGGTAGAGTGGCCAGACGGAAGCCACTCCTCAGTAAAAGGCACATGACAGCCCGCCTGGAGTTTGCCAAAAGGCACCTGAAGGACTCTCAAACCATGATGAAACAAAGATTGAACTCTTTGGCCTGAATGACAAGTATCATGTCTGGAGGAACCCAGGCACCACTCATTACCTGTCCAATACCATCCCTACAGTGAAGCATGGTGGTAACAGCATCATGCTGTGGGGATGTTTTTCAGCGGCAAGAACTGGGAGACTTGTCAGGATCGAGGGAAAGATGAATGCAGCAATGTACAGAGACATCCTTGATGAAAACCTGCTCCAGAGCGCTCTGGACCTCAGACTGGGGTGAAGGTTCATCTTCCAACAGGACAACGACCCTAAGCACACAGCCAAGATAACAAAGGAGTGGCTACAGGACAACTCTGTGAATGTCCTTGAGTGGCCCAGCCAGAGCCCAGACTTGAACCCGATTGAACATCTGTGGAGAGATCTGAAAATGGCTGTGCACTGATGCTCCCCATCCAACCTGATGAAGCTTGAGAGGTCCTGCCAAGAAGAATGGGAGAAACTGCCCAAAAATAGGTGTGCCAAGCTTGTAGCATCATACTCAAAAAGACTTGAGGCTGTAATTGGTGCCAAAGGTTCTTCAACAAAGTATTGAGCAAAGGCTGTGAATACTTATGTACATGTGTTTTTTTTGGTTTTTATTTTTAATAAATTTGCAAAGATTTCAAACAAACTTCTTTCACGTTGTCATTATGGGGTATTATTTGTAGAATTTTGAGAAAAATAATTAATTTAATCCATTTTGGAATAAGGCTGTAACATAACAAAATGTGGAAAAAGTGAAGCGCTGTGAATACTTTCCGGATGCACTGTACATCACAACATTGAAATACATAGACAATGAAATGTTTTCTTGCAACTATCACAGATAATCTAGATAATGTTCAAAGGTATGCAAATTATATTCAAATGATGTATATTCATAGTTATTATTGTGCAAAAATTCTCAATATGAATTTATTTAAATCTGTGTTTTTAAATTTTATTTAATTCCTTTAAGGATTATCTGTGGCCTGACACAGTTCACAAACAGGAATCACTTGGCTTTTGCAGCACTGGAAGCAGTGTGTTTTCAAACACGAGAGGTAATGCAAGAAACACGCATTTATACAAAGCATATAGTCTTTATTGCCACTTTATTAGGAACACTTGTACACCTGATCATTCATGCAGTTATCCAATCAGTCAATCATATAGCAGCAGCATAATCATGCAGATACAGGTCAGGACCTTCAGTTAATGCACACATCAAACATCAGAATGAGGGAAAACAATGATCTCTGTGACCTTGAAAATGGCATGACTGTTGTGGTCAGTTGGGTTGATTTGAGAATTTCTCTAACTGCTGATCTCCCTGGATTTCCACACACAAGTCTGCAGACAGAAATATTGATGAGAGAAGTCAGAGGAAAACGACAAAACTGGTTTGAGCTGGAAATCTACAGTAACTCAAATAACCACTCTTTGCAACCATATCAAGGAGAAAAGCATCTCAGAATGGACAACCTTGAGGCAGACAGGATACAACAGCACAATAATGCACCATGTCACAAAGTCATCTCAAACTAGTTCCATGAACTTGACAATAAGTTCAGTGTACTTCAGTGGCCCAGACATCAGATCTGCTGTGATGCTTTTAGAATGTGATCTGCAGGGCTTTTTTCTCTGCATAATGAAAGTAACACAGCATGTGAGGATGTAACAGTGGCTCAGTATCAGCTTTGATTTTATTAAAATACAAATGTTTCCTTCAGGTTTTGGATGCGATGACTCGAGACAGTGGCGCTTCACTTACTCAGTTACAGGTAGATGGAGGAATGACGGCTAACAAATTACTAATGCAACTACAGGCTGATATCCTCTGTATCCCTGTTGGTAAGTGTGTGTGTGTGTGTGTGTGTGTGTGTGTGTGAGAGAGAGAGAGAGAGAGAGAGAGAGAGAGAGAGAGAGAGAGAGAGAGAGAGAGAGAGAGAGAGAGAGAGAGAGAGATGTTTTGTTATTTCATCAGCAAAGGTTTGTTGGAGTTTGTTAATTATTGACAGACTTTAATAAAGATGGGTACAATATCTGTAGTGAAGTTGCGAGGTTAGTTGAAGACATAATGACTAAGATGCATCACTATTAGTCCTAAATTGCCCCATATTTAATATTTTACTATCTTATTTAATTTAATCTTAAATTAAATAAGATAGTGATTAGAGATAATGTCAGAATTGTTTGCCTATTTTTGATATTTATGCTACATTAAATCAAAGGTGTATTTGTCATGATGAGTGGGTCCTGTTATATTCTGAGTGACTTCAAATTGCCTGTTAGAATGCATCAGGAGAGCACTCCTTTTCTAAACTGCCTTTAGTTTAAAAAAATAATTGCTTGCAGTCTGCTGTTGGACAGGAGAGACTCTGTATGTGCACTGTATGTGCACCTGGAATGCAGGCCAAGATTAAAACCACACGGGGCCTGGGGCTATGGTAACATGAAAAGGAGCACTCTCCTGACACATTGGTAAGAGGCAGTGGAAATTATTCAAAAACTCCTGTGCGGAAAGCAAATCCACGTCAGTATGTAGACACATAGATATGTGGTTATTTGTTTGTATACCCGCTTTTTCAAGCTATTACAGTGGGGGAAAAAAGTATTTGATCCCCTGCTGATTTTGTACGTTTGCCCACTGACAAAGAAATGATCAGTCTATAATTTTAATGGTAGATTTATTTGAACAGTGAGAGACAGAATAATAACAAAAAAATCCAGAAAAACGCATGTCAAAAATGTTATAAATTGATTTGCATTTTAATGAGGGAAATAAGTATTTGACCCCCTCTGCAAAACATGACTTAGTACTTGGTTTAAAAACCCTTGTTGGCAATCACAGAGGTCAGACGTTTCTTGTAGTTGTCCACCAGGTTTGCACACATCTCAGGAGGGATTTTGTCCCACTCCTCTTTGCAGATCTTCTCCAAATCTTTAATGTTTCGAGGCTGACGTTTGGCAACTCGAACCTTCAGCTCTCTCCACAGATTTTCTATGGGATTTAGGTCTGGAGACTGGCTAGGTCACTCCAGGACCTTAATGTGCTTCTTCTTGAGCCACTCCTTTGTTGCCTTGGCCGTGTGTTTTGGGTCATTGTCATGCTGGAATACCCATCGACGAGCCATTTTCAATGCCCTGTCTGAGGGAAGGAGGTTTTCACCCAAGATTTGACGGTACATGGCCCCGTCCATCGTCCCTTTGATGCGGTGAAGTTGTCCTGTCCCCTTAGCAGAAAAAAACCCCCAAAGCATAATGTTTCCACCTCCATGTTTGACGGTGAGGATGGTGTTCTTGGGGTCATAGGCAGCATTCCTCCTCCTCCAAACACGGCGAGTTGAGTTGATGCCAAAGAGCTCCATTTTGGTCTCATCTGACCACAACACTTCCACCCAGTTGTCCTCTGAATCATTCAGATGTTCATTGGCAAACTTCAGACGGGCATGTATATGTGCTTTCTTGAGCAGCGGACCTTGCGGTCGCTGCAGGATTTCAGTCCTTCACGGCGTAGTGTGTTACCAATTGTTTTCTTGGTGACTATAGTCCCAGCTGCCTTGAGATCATTGACAAGATCCTCCCGTGTAGTTCTGGGCTGATTCCTCACTGTTCTCATGATCAATGCAACTCCACGAGGTGAGATCTTGCATGGAGCCCCAGGCCGAGGGAGATTGACAGTTCTTTTGTGCTTCTTCCATTTGCGAATAATCGCACCAACTGTTGTCCCCTTCTCACCAAGCTGCTTGGCAATGGTCTTGTAGCCCATTCCAGACTTGTGTAGGTCTACAGTCTTGTCCATGACATCCTTGGAGAGCTCTTTGGTCTTGGCCATGGTGGAGAGTTTGGAATCTGATTGATTGATTGCTTCTGTGGACAGGTGTCTTTTATACAGGTAACAAACTGATATTAGGAGCACTCCCTTTAACAGTGTGCTCCTAATCTCAGCTCGTTACCTGTATAAAAGACACCTGGGAGCCAGAAATCTTTCTGATTGAGAGGGGGTCAAATACTTTTTTCCCTCATTAAAATGCAAATTAATTTATAAAATTTTTGACATGCGTTTTTCTGGATTTTTTTGTTGTTATTCTGTCTCTCACTGTTCAAATAAATCTACCATTAAAATTATAGACTGATCATTTCTTTGTCAGTGGGCAAACGTACAAAATCAGCAGGGGATCAAATACTTTTTTCCCTCACTGTATTTGGCTACTACATCTACGTCAATCATGCAACTGCATAGATTTTTTTTTTAAGATAAACATTTATTTTTAAATCGATGCATGCAACATGTTCCAAAAAATTTGGACAGGGGCAATTTAGGACTAATAGTGATGTGACAAGTTGAAATTAGAAGGTGACGTGAAACAGGTAAAGCAATCATCTAATCATAGCATATAAGGAGCCTGCAAAAAAGGCTTAGTCCTCCAATGGCAGGGATGGGTCGAGGCTCGCCAATCTGCCAACTGATGCGTCAGCGAATAATCCAGAACTTTAAGAACAACGTTCCCCAAAGACAAATCAGTAGGATTCCACCTTCTACAGTGCACAATATAATTAAAAGATTCAAGGAATCTGGTAAAATCTTGGTGTGTAAAGGGCAAGGCCAAAAACCACTTCTGAATGCATGTGATCTCTGTTCCTTCAAATGTCGTGATACATCTAGTGTGAGTTGTAGCTGTCAGGCTTTATGTGTTCATGCCTAACTGGGAGTATTTCTCCTGTGTAGTGAAACCTTCTATGTCTGAGACCACTGCACTGGGGGTAGCAATGGCTGCTGGAGCAGCTGAAGGGGTCAACGTGTGGAGCCTAAATCCTGAGGACATGTCCTGTGTGGTGTTTGAGAAATACCAACCTCAGATTAAACCAGAAGGTGAGGGCTGAAAGGATCAGCCTTTTCTTTCCTCATCACTGTTTCTCTTCCCAAATCTTACTTATATCTAAACTGCTTAAATGGCCTTTACAGTTTTACTTTAAAAAAAATTAAACTATTTCCCTTGGAATTTTTATCTATCTGTCTCTCTGTCAACAAATTAAATGATGAATAAGTATCAAAAAAAGTATATTAAAAAAAAAAGTATAAGAACCAAATTGATATAATAATCAAATTGAAACAATACAGCTACACATACACTGGATTTAACATTAAATTAATAATTCTGTATATATTCATGTAATCACACCTCCTGCTATTGACAACTAAATGAGCCATGTCCTGATCAACAGCATGATTGATCCTGATAGTTAAAGTTACTTGTGTTTACAGTTCAGTTCTGCCTTTAGCAATACATTTGTGTACAAAATGAAGGAGCCATTATTTCGCTGCAATCATCCACTTCACACACAAACCTGCTCTGATGGAGAAAATTGTCTATGTGCCATTTGATTGGACCTTTTCTCATGGTAATACTGCAACAATTGGTTAAAATTGCAAATCTGCATGTTGATGTGAACTTTTGAAGACATGTGTTTTTCTTATGGTGCTACAGCAGTAAGTCTGGCAATTTTCTAAAAGCTTATGAAGAAGAATTATAAATGATGTAACTGTTTGAGCAGAGAGTGAATTCCGATATGCAAGATGGAAGAAAGCTGTCCAGAAGGCCATGAACTGGGAGACTATGGATCCATTTAACAAGAATGGTGAACACACACACACACACACACACACACACACACACACACACACACACACACACACACACACACTCAGCAAAAAAAAAAAGTCCTGTCACATTCAGTTGCTTTTATTTCCAGCAAATTTCTTAACATGTAAATATTTGTATTAACATAAAAACATTCAAGAACTGAGACATAAACTGAACAAGTTTCACAGACATTTGATGAACAGAAATGGAATAATGAGTCCCTGAACAAAGTAGGAGGTCAATATTAAAAGTAAGAGTCAGTATCTGGCATGTCCACCAGCTGCTTCAAGTACTACGGTGCATCTCATCCTCATGGACTGCACCAGATTTGTCAGTTCTTGCTGTGAGATGTTATTCCACTCTTCCACCAAGGCATTTGCAAGTTCTCGATCATATCTGGGGGGGACATGGTTACATGTAATTTTCCAATGCAAGGACGATTAGATGTCCTTCCTGTCTCCCTGTAGCACTGTCTTAGGCATCTTACATTACAGACATTGCAGTTTATTGCTCTGGACACATCTACAGTCCTCATGCCTCCCTGCAGCAGGTCTATGGCATGTTCATGCAGGTGAGCAGTAACACTAGACATCTTTCTTCTGGTGTTTTTCAGAGTCAGTAGAAAGGTCTCTTTAGTGTCCTAAATTATTGTAACTGTGACCTTAATTGCCTACCGCCTGTACACTGTTAGTGTCTTAATGACTGTTCCACAGGTGCATGTGCAATAATTGTTTATGGTTCATTGAACAAGCATGAAAAACATTGTTTAAACCCTTTCCAATAAAGATCTGTAAAGCTTATTTGGATTTTACAAAATTATCTTTAAAATACAGTCTCCCGAAAAAGGGACATTTCTTTTTTTGCTGAGTGTATATATATATATATATATATATATATATATATATATATATATATATATATATATATATATAAAATATACTCTCTCTCTCTTATTCTGTAGTGTATCTGTATGATAAAACTCACTTCTGGGGTGTGTGTGTGTGCGTGTGTGAGAGAGAAAGAATTTGAGCATAATATGTTAACAATGTTAAAAATGTGTGAGATGCAGTTAAAGAAAATCAATGTCATCAATAATTGTAGCAAGTATAGTAAGAGTCATAGTATAGTGAAAACAGCGGATCACCCGTGCACTTATTGATTACAGAATTTTTTACACTGGACACCCTTCCTGATGCATCCCTGTCCATTTTCTGGGACAGATCAGCTTCCGGGTTTGGGACCAGCACTGATAGGTTAGGTTGGTTCCCTGACCAGGAATCGAACCTGGGCCGCGGCAGGCATGCTAGCCACCAGTAAAAATTTGTATAAAATAGGTAACACTGATAAAATCAAGGACGCATATAGGAGCCTCTGACTAAAATATATTTAATGGGGGTTTAGTGTCAGAATGTAATGTGTGAATCAGAGGCACAGAGGTGGATATGTATCAGCTCACATTGGTATTAAAGTAACCCTAGCCAAACCCTAACACTAGTGGTATAATTGAGTAATAGGTACATTTGCATACAGGAGGTATGACAAAGCTCTGACCTCTGTGTACAGCCTTGGACTATTTAAAGATACTTAGATGTCATCATAATTACATAATTTCATTACATATTTTCATATTGATACTAAATACGATACGATTTTATTCATTGTCTAGTCTGCTTTTTAGTGTTTGAATTCTTCTTCATATGAAATAAGGATGTTTATTGGCTCAAAAAAACCTAAGCACACTTCCATAACGCTCTCTGTATGTCTCAATGATAGCATTAATTGTCAGCTAAATTGTATGCAACACTGATGTGGTCATTTTATCCTGTCTCCTCTGGTCTCCTCACATTTACAAAGACAGCAGGGACTTTTCATTATCATTAACAGTGCTGTAGTGTAGTTGTTAGTATTTTAGTTTTCTGTATCAGTATAACACTACCAATTCACTGTAACAGCAGACCTTTAATCCATTTTACATTTCAGTGTTAACATGGAAATTTCAGACTGATCAATTTATTACTGATTTCAGCATTATTAGTTACTCTAGTACATTTTATTGCTTAAACTGCATTAGAATAAAACGGACAAGTTCAGGCCTTAAATAGACTGTGAGTATGTAAATATTGGCTTGTTAAATTCAGAGCTGGTTATTTGATATATTGGTAAAGAGCAGCAGGCTTGTTTTTACATCATACATTAATTTTATCCAAGCAATTAAGTTCTCCAGTAAATTATAATGATCAAATCTGTTATGCCAAAAGACTTTCCATTGCTCTCACAATTCCTGAACTTGCTCTTACGGCTGAATTTACACACCCTTAGGACAAAATAAAGTTGACAAATTAATTTATAGCTTCAGTATATTTGGACTTGCAGATGTTTCTTCAAAACACATATCAGAAATATAAACATGTTGAGTTAATTAATGAAAAACAACATTTTTTAAATTAAGTCAGGGAGAAGAAGAGGGTTATGTCAGACTTTTCTGTTGCTTTTACCTTTGGATATACCTGTATTTTTTAAAAAATATTTCTTTAACATTTTGCACATTTAATTTTTATTTTTACGTGTAGATAATTTGTAAATAACTTTCTTTTCCTCCCAGGGGATGGAAACTTTTGCACTCAGCTGTTTTGTCTGCTTATTACAGACTTCTAGGCTTGATGTACTAAGATCCAAAATAATAAGTGCTAATTTGCATGTGCAAGAAGTGAGTGTGTTTTGGCTGATTCACACAGAATAATTGCATGAATTGTGTAACATGAATATTAACATTTTTGTGTGTGCTGTCAAACTAAAACAGCACAAACACACAACTGGATACCATAACACCAATTAGGCTGTGAGATGCAGTTCAAAACACAATATGAATGCAAAATAAGAGTGCATGTTCTGTTTATAAGGTACAAGCGATATAAAAATTTCTTCACAGGCTCTAGGATGTAAATGCTTTTTTGGTATTGCAGTCTGTGTGTGGATATCTAATATCAAACCAACTTTAACTCTGGTAAAAACTTTTTATTATTAAACATTTTGAGATATGAATAGATCATCTTAAATGAGCATACATTAACGGTGTCAGTGGGGCTCGCTACAGCTACATCCTATGTGCACAGGAAGAGGTGAGACAAGGAGTAATGCCATAGCAGGTCAACATTTACCTGTATAATTAATATTAAAACCTAGTAAATAGTGCATTTTGGTTATATTAATTTGCACATGCAATCACTGTTTCCCAAAGGCACTTTCAGGCTGTAGTAAATCACACTGTGGGTGCAAAATGTATTTATTTTCAATGAACTGTATGTTGCACTTTTAGGTAGAAACACCCCAAAGTTTATATTCATTAAGGAAAACTCAAAAATGTTAATCATTGGGTAAAATGTGTTATTTTGCTAATGTGATAGACACAATCCTCCCCCGAGCCTGTTAGTAAAGCTGTTCTTTTTATAAGGTACATATACATTTAAAAAAAATAAATAATAATAATAAAAAAAGCTTGCATGCTTTTTTGTGTTATTTGTGTTTGGTGTTAAGTATCTACACACACAAACCTTTAGTAAATCAGAGCCATAGAGTTCTAGGGGGAAAAAACTTCAAGCCAACGTCAGAAATTGAGATCTGTTCTTTCTGTGTTTCAGGTTATCAGAACTAGACATATGAAGCACTGTTGCTACCTGAAAATTTGTAATTCAGGCTGAAGAGATTTGTGCAGTGCTGCTCTCCATAACAAAGGAAGTGCATTTTCTGGGTACATTTTGGGTGCATGAGCCAGAGTCTGATTGCACTGTGTGTCCATTGTTTCTGATCCAAGCAGTCCCAGCTTTCCCCTCATTTAAAATGTGTTTCATTCCAAGCTGACATCCTGTGGTCAGGCTGCTAAACTGCCCTGAGTGCAGATTATATAACCCCAGTTCTGAAAAAGTTGGAACAGTATGGAAAATGCAAAAAAAAAAAAAAAAATCATTTGAATATTCAGTTCACCTTGCACTATATTGAAAACACATAATTAACACATTATTTGATGTTTTACTTTGTGAATTTAATGTATTTTTGAAAATATACACTCATTTCAAATCTGATGATTGCAACACACTCCAAAAAAGTTGGGACAGGTAATTGTTTACCACTGTGTAACATCACCTTTTCCTTTTAATAACACATAAGCGTTTGTGCACTGAAGACACCAGTTGGTTAAGTTTAGCACACGGAATTTTCCCCCATTCATCCATTATGCATTTCTTCAGCTGCGCAACTGTACGGGGGCCTTCGTTGCCTTATTTTGCGCTTCATAATGCGCCACACATTCTCATTCAGAGACAGGTCAGGACTGCACCAGGCCATGCTAGTATCCGCACTCTCTGCTTACACAACCATGCACTTGTAATCCGGGCAGAATGTGGTTCTGCGTTGTCCTGCTCTGGATGGCAGCATATGTTGCTCCAAAATGTGTACATACAGTGCATCCGGAAAGTATTCACAGCGCTTCACTTTTTCCACATTTTGTTAAGTTACATGCTTATTCCATAATGGATTAAATGCATTATTTTCCTCAAAATTCTACAAACAATACCCCATAATGACAATGTGATAGAAGTTTGTTTGAAATCTTTGCAAATTTATTAAAAAACACATGTACATAAGTATTCACAGCCTTTGCTCAATACTTTGCTGAAGCACCTTTGGCACCAATTACAGCCTCAAGTCTTTTTGAGAATGATGCTACAAGCTTGGCACACCTATTTTTGGGCAGTTTCTCCCATTCTTCTTGGCAGGACCCATCAAGCTCCATCAGGGAGCGTCGGTGCACAGCCATTTTCAGATCTCTCCACAGATGATCAATCGGGTTCAAGTCTGGGCTCTGGCTGGGCCACTCAAGGACATTCACAGAGTTGTCCTGTAGCCACTCCTTTGTTATCTTGGCTGTGTGCTTAGTGTCGTTGTCCTGTTGGAAGATGAACCTTTGCCCCAGTCTGAGGTCCAGAGCGTTCTGGAGCAGGTTTTCATCAAGGATGTCTCTGTACATTGCTGCATTCATCTTTCCCTCGATCCTGACAAGTCTCCCAGTTCCTGCCGCTGAAAAACATCCCCACAGTATGATGCTGTTACCACCATGCTTCACTGTAGGGATGGTATTGGACAGGTGATGAGTGGTGCCTGGTTTCCTCCAGACATGACACCTGTCATTCAGGCCAAAGAGTTCAATCTTTGTTTCATCATGGTCTGAGAGTCCTTCAGGTGCCTTTTGGCAAACTCCAGGCGGGCTGCCATGTGCCTTTTACTGAGGAGTGGCTTCCGTCTGGCCACTCTACCGTACAGGCCTGATTGGTGGAGTGCTGCAGAGATGGTTGTTCTTCTGGAGGTTCACCTCTCTCCACAGAGACATGCTGGAGCTCTGTCAGAGTGACCATCGGGTTTTTGGTCACCTCCCTGACTAAGGCCCTTCTCCCCCGATCGCTCAGTTTGGCCGGGTGGCCAGCTCTAGGAAGAGTCCTGCTGGTTCCAAACTTCCTCCATTTATAGATGATGGAGGCCACTGTGCTCATTGGGACCTTCTATGCTGCAGAAATGTTTCTTTACCCTTCCCCAGATCTGTGCCTTGATACAATCCTGTCTCAGAGGTCTACGGACAATTCCTTGGACTTCATGGCTTGGTTTGTGCTCTGACATGGATTATTAACTGTGGGATCTCATATAGACAAGTGTGTGCCTTTCCAAATCATGTCCAATCAACTGAATTTACCACAGGTGGACTCCAACAAGTTGTAGAAACATCTCAAGGATGATCAGTGGAAACAGGATGCACCTGAGCTCAATTTTGAGTGTCATGTCAAAGGCTGTGAATACTTATGTACATGTGCTTTTTTTGTTTTTTATTTTTAATAAATTTGCAAAGATTTCAAACAGACATCTTTCATGTTGTCATTATGGGGTATTGTTTGTAGAATTTTGAGGAAAATAATTAATTTAATCCATTTTGAAATAAGGCTGTAGTATAACAAAATGTGGAAAAAGTGAAGCGCTGTGAATACTTTCTGGATGCACTGTAATTGTTTGCATTAATGGTGTCCTCACAGATGTGCACGTTACCCAATGCCTGGGCACTGACACACCCCCATACCATGACATACGCTGGCTTTTGGACCTGATGCTGATAACAGCTTGGATGGTCCTTTTCCTCTTTGGAACACGACGGCTGTTTTGTCCAAAAACTATTTGACTTGTCGGTTCACAAAACATGATTCCACTGTGCTACCGTCCATCTCAGATGAGACTGAGCCCAGAGAAGTCGGCGGCGCTTCTTGACAGTGTTGATGTATGGCTTCTGCTTTGCATAGTAAAGCCTTAACTTGCATCTATGGACGCAGCGGCGAATGGTGTTGACTGACAAAAGTTTACCAAAGTATTCCCGAGCCCATGTCAGGACATCCATTACAGACTCATGAGGGTTTTTAAGACAGTGACGTCTGAGGGATCGGAGATCACGCACATTCAGAAGTGGTTTTCGGATTTGCCCTTTAAGCACCGATATTTGACCGGATTCCTTGAATCTTTTAATTATATTGTGCACTGTAGGAGGTGAAATGTCCAAAATCCTACCGATTTGCCTTTGGGGAATGTTGTTCTCAAAGTGTTGGATTATTCACTGACGCATCTGTTGGCAAGCCTCGACCCATACTTGCTCTTGAAGGACTAGGCCTTTTTTGGAGGCTACTTATATACTATGATTAGATGATTTCCTCAACTGTGTTTTGGAATGTGTTGCATGTATCAATTTCAAAATAAACATTATCTTAAAAAAAAAAAACTATGCAGTTGATTAGGTAAAAACATCAAATACTTTGTCTTTATAAATTTTTTGTTTAAATACAAGTCAAAGTACATTTACAAATCACTCCTCTTTGTTTTTATTAGCATTTTTTAGACTGTCCCAACTGTTTCAGAATGTGGGTTGGAGTTACCTCAGCAAACGTTTTGAATGTTTATTTGTCAATAAAAAGAACAGAATAAAAGGAGAGTGACTGATTGATCCAGTAGCCTACAGGAAGAAAGTACTATTTTTTTGTCACACCGTTTTTCTTTTCTTTTTTTAAATAAAGCCACAAAATTCAATTGAGAATTCCAACTATTTTCTTAAATTAATGATTGTCATTCCAAGCAAAGCCTGTATACCAGTTTGAAATTCACAGTACACTAATGATACAAGAACTCTTTAATTAGTGAATTATTTAACTATCGACCACTTTTAAATTCAGTAAGTTCAACTTGAACAGACTGATCGTATTTCTGGATGTGAAGTGTGAGTGGATGTTGGAATGAATTTAATGAATGAGTTTAGTTTGAAGAGCTGTAGAACTTTGTTATTAATGTTATTGTTTATTATTAATGTGCTTACATTGATGCAATTAATAACTATTTATTGATTTCAGTTGATTTATTTGTTAACTTGTTTGTGTAAGAAAAAAATAATCAGAACCAATGGAACTGACCATTCTAAAATTATTTATAATTGGCTCCTAATAGTTTTTAATGTAAAGATTAAATCTCTGCTGGACTGGCATCCCATACAAGGTATAGTCCTCACACATTCCTGGTGTTCCCAGGATAAGCTCCAGCCCAGGAGAAAAGCAGTGCAAAGATTAAGTGTATTTTATTGTTGAATTTCACCATGATGATGTTTAATAAAAGATTAAAATAAACAGTTGACAGCTCAAAATGACTGGTTTTATTAAGATGGATCACTCATACATGGATCACTCATGCAGCTTCTACACAAATATGACATTTGGGTGCTGGTTAAAAAAGCAAAATTGTACAATGTTACTACAATAAATGAGAACTGCATCATATTGACTGTGCTCATGAGCAAGCAGAGGTTTTACAAAGTATATAAACCATCAGTCAATAAGATCAATAATCATCTGCCCTGTTCTCATGCCTTCATCAGGTTAGAATACAGCTGGAAAAGGCCATTCAGAGAAAATACAGAGAACACACATGAATTCCTTTTCCAACTACTCTCAAAACCTTGCTTTAAAATATTTCAGAAATGAACAGCAACTCTATTCCCAGACATCAGGCCAGCCTCAGCCTCAGCTCATGAGGAAGGCAGAAAGAAAACCAAGCAAAATTATTGGTTACAATAAGATATTATAATAATGAAAAATAAACTGAGAGTGATGGATTGCCATCCAATTATTTCACACAGAAATGTTAGCAAGTGAAAAAAATCTTGTATGCTGACAAATCTAGCAGACACTAATAACTCAAAGTTGGATATTTTTGTATGAATTTTGCTGATACCACAGTAATTTGGCAACAATTACAATGTTTTATGTATCCATGAACAAAATGTGCTGTGCGACATGTTCAGTCAGATTGAATGTTCAAGACTGATTTTTAAACAAGTTACTGCAATGATATACAGCTGTTCCCTCATGTGTGTCTGTCTCGCTCTCTCACTCTCTCTCAAAAAGGGGTAAACTCTTCTGTCCTGAAGACTTTCCTCTGCTGGGAAATTTGGCGAAGCACCATTACAAAGCACTGACACCAGAGAGTCCTTCCATAAATAAATGTCTTAACAAAAATCTGTTTATTATTAGATTTACATTATGTGGCATGGTCACTGTACAAGTCCCCATATATGAGCTGTTACTACAGAAACAATCCATTAGAACAAGTGCATTAATAAAAGCCTATTGTTCATGTTACAGCTGGAAATACTGTCTGAACCATGCAGTTATACTGTATAAAAATAATGCATACAATATATATTTAAAAAATGGTATAATAAGTAATATTAGATAAATTTGCCCATATTCAAGATATCTTCATGTGCCAAGATATAATTTTTTGCAGTGAATGCCTGGTAGCACAATGACCATAGCCAATGCATGAATGTCTACTAACTGTTGCCAAGGTAGTGTCAGTTTATTAAAAAATTATATATAAAAAAAATAAAATACAAAATAAAAGATTAGAACACTTAAATGATCCAGGATTTGGTTCTAGCTATACCGTGCAATAAATGTACAGGTAGCGCAAAGCTGATTAGACACAGTAAGGTTTCAGAGTAATTACAGCCTGAAATGCAGGCTGGATTTTCAGAGGAAGTTAAACAAAATACCTTTCAAAAATATTATTATAGGAAAATATTTTCATTTCATAGACCACACACACAAGCAAAACAGTTTGATATATAAAATGACAGAAAGGACTGCGCATGTAACAGCACGACAGGCACACCTGAGGTAATGCATTATGTTTGTGTGTAGAATGGAGAATATCTAACACTATACTGAAGAACTCGGTTTGGGTGTAAAAATTTGCCTGCAGCCCAGATTTTACTGATAGATACCTGAGGTCAAAGTGAGGACTGAGGATGCAAAGAAAAGTTTGGAAGGTTTGGCACAACTTAGCCCCATAAATCCTCAGTTCGTCCAAACTTGTAGACAAGAGAGCTGTGGAATGAAGAGACAGGGGTTCATTAACACCATTTCCATTTTCTCATAATAAAAACAATTCGGCTGATTAGGTAATAAAGTTGATGGTGAGAGTCCAGCATCAGTTCAATCATGTGGCAGCAGCACAACACATTAAATTATGCAGATACAGGTCAAGAGCTTCAATTAATGTTCACATCAAACATTACAATGGCAATTGTTACAAATGTGATCTTGGTGACTTTGACTGAGGCATGCTTGTTGGTGTCATTCTCACAAAACAGCGAAATGGTCCATATGAGGAGAAAGTTTGATTACATCTGACCTACCAAATACACCCATCTGTTATACAGTTTCTCAGTTCCTCTTTAATACAATCAATCATTGGATAATCAAGGGACTATCCCCCAGGACCACCAATGAGCAGTGTGGATTTGTCAGCTGCAGAAGCACTGCTGCTGGATTAAGAATCAGTCCACAAAGCAAAAATCTCCTGTGCTGTGGTCAGAAAGGAAAAAAAAAAAAAAAAAAAAAAAAAAAAAAAAAAAAAAAAAAAGACATTGATGAAGGCTACAGTAAGACACACACACACACACACACACACACACACACACACACACACACTGTATGGAGAAAAATAATGAGCTTTATGTCTCTAACTGTACAGCTACAGAGATGGTAGGACTGTTTAATAAAGAGTTCAGTAAATATACTGAGGCTGTGGCTCAGGTACGAGTAGTAAATGAAGTGAGAATCTGCAAAGCAATTCCCTGGTGCGAACAGAAGGTATTACAAAAGTTTTAACTCCCACTTAAGACACGCAGCCACTCGTGCATTAGGCCTTTCGGTTTTATTCAGCTGACAGCCAAATGACTGGTAAGCTTAAAAAGCTCCTGGGCAAATAGCTAAGGTAAACTCAAACTGCAGGGGGTTATCTGCACTTTACCCTGGGCATGGTGGCAATAGATCTGAAACCTATTCCGGGAACACTGGGTGGGAATACACTAGATGGGATGCCAGTCGATTAAAGGGCACCATGTACACACACACATTCATTCGCACCTTGGGGCAATTTAGGATAGCCAATCCACCTATAGACATGGGGACAACATGCAAAACGTCAGACAGAAAGTAAGCCGATCTCAGGATCGAACCTGCTATGCCACCATGCTGCCTCCATACAGTCTCATTTAACATAAATAAAACTGAAAGCCTTCACCCACTGATCACTGTCTTCAGATCACTGTTTTAACTTGGCTTCTCGTCTCTAGTATCAAATCTTACAGCTAATTCTGTTTCGTCCCCCAGGTTTAACGATTTTGGATTTTTGTTTTTGTGAAAATAGCTCTGTTGAGAATATTCAGGTTTGTGGCCTTCATAAGCTAATACTTTTCAGCCCCTTTATACAAGCTTTTAAGCTAATGATTAAGTTCTTCTGCCTTTGATTACAGCAAAATTGCAGTCTGGGAAAACCCACCTGAGGTCACTATGGCTGAACTCTAGAAAAAATGAAGAGACCCAATTTTTTTTTTCTTATAATTTAATACTTTGATCTCCCTGGTGGTCTAACGGTTAGGATTCGGTGCTCTCACTGCCGCAGCACAGGTCAGGGATGTACCATTTGGGCAGTGGTAGCTCAGTGGTTAAGACATTAGACCACATAGCAGAAGGTCCCAGCAACCAGTACCAAGTTGCCACTACTGGTCTCTTGAGCAAGGCCCTTAACCCTCAACTGCTCAGATGTATAAATGATACAAATGTGAGTCACTCTGCATAAGGGCGTCTGCCAAATGCCATAAATGTAATGAAATCTGTACTTTAAGAAACCATAATATACTTCACCATAACTAAATATTTAAATATGTTTCAATTACCTAAATAAAGAATAAGGGCCAACAGAATCAAACTGACTAAATTAATGAGCTATTATTACTGTTTGAGTGCACAGAGATCAGTGGAGTGAAGAGACGATGAAGAGGCTTGTGCTTTTTCCTCAAGCAATGAGACAGAAGCTGATGTGGATGATGCTGATAATTAAAGTAAGGATTGATTTCCCAATGCAGGGCTTTTGCCTGATACAGCCTGTCTGCTCAACATAATATTAAATCAGGTTAAGATAATTCCAACTTAAAATAGTTTGATGTAAAACATAATGACTCCTATAATCTACAAATGTTGTTTCTCCTGAATTCGGTCACCTGGCAGTTTCCACCCACCAGCCAGCTCTCTATATCACACAACTGCCACCAGCTGGGGAGGGGGATGCTAATACATGCTTCCTGAGACAGGTAAAGCCAAAAATTTATTTTCTATCTGCTGCTCATGCTAAATCACAGGGAAGCATAACACCTCAGCGAAAAGTGCCATCTGCCCTTTATTACATACATGAGCTCACAGACGCCCGTGATCTAGTGTATGTTAGCACTCCCCCTCCAAAATTGCTAGCTGTTGTGTGATATAGAGTGCTGGCTGTTGGGTGGAAACTGTTGTTGTGATTGACAGGGGAGAGACAGCATGTCCGGTGCCTCCCTCTTAAGTTTGTCAGAAACTATTGCAGGTAGGTGGAAATAAGAAAAAGTGCAGAAGCAGAGGCTTGTGATTGGAGAATTTGGCGGGGCTGAACGACATTAATAATGACATAGCCTCAAAAAGCTTTAGGTCGAAAGGCTATCATACTTGACTTATGCTATAGGCTACTATCCAGTGAATACTTAAAGTAATCCTATATTATGGAATTAGTTTTTTCTGCCAGTATTGCTGCTATATTAAACAATAGCTTAGTTACAGTCCAAGTTACAGTTTACAGTCCATGTTCTGTGCATCTATTGTCCTTGTATTTATTGTTTTGTTCTGTGTATTTATTGTTTAGCACTCGTCTCACACTGTTGTGCATTTGCACTTTATGTAGTCTTGCGTACTCTTCCATTTCGCATCATGGCCCTGAAGAAATGTCATTTCGTTCCAATGTATACAAGCTATATAGAGGAATGACAATGAAAACCCACTTGGCTTGACTAGGCAGTTGAGAGATGATAATACACAGTCAACTGACGTACAGTCTAGCAGCTCATTTCTTCAACTGTGGGTTGCCAGGTTTCAGCAAAATTTCCAGATCAACTACATTTCAAGTGTCACACAAAAGACATTCCCAAAAAAATATAAATAAATCGGGCATTGAAAAAGGGAAACATTTTTCTTCTTTTTCTCAGCCTTTGTGTAAGGAAACAAGTATTTGACATGTTTAAGATGTGTCCACTCCAAACTTTCCTTTTCCCAATCTTTGCAATATAGCTTACAATAGACACACTGTCTTCATTTTCATCGTTGCAGTTACCATTTTTACCTCTGGGTGCATGGACGCTCCCCTAGAAAGGCCAGCAAATCAATGGAACATTGGCTTATATCTGTCAAGTAGCTATAGTTCTTTAAAAAAAAAAAAATTGCTTACTCAAAAGGGGTAATTATTATTTCAATAGAATTTAAAATGCATGGAGTTGTGAATAAGGCTTTTATTAAAATTCAAATCTGTTGATCGGCTGATATAAATGGGACTATGGACAAGCCACCACTGCTCACATGGATTATTATTATTATTAATAACTACTGAATGGGCAGGACCTCTGAATAGTCATTATATTTACTGTAATTTCTGGACTATAAGCCGCTACTATTTTCACACGCTTTGAACACTGCGGCTTAAACAATGATGTGGCTAATTTATGGATTTTTACGGGCTAACGAACTCCATGCCGCCAAAACATTTAGCCTCACTACATCAGACCAATGAAATTACCGAACAGGTCACAGTGGACCAGTGAAACTGTGAGTGAATTAAATCAAACGCACTCACACTAAATCCTTCAGATCAGTCATTTTGCGCTTCATGCACACACCCTCATCATGGAAAACACACGAAGAAATGCTTATGATGCAGCTGGCTGTCGAAGAAGGAAATAGAGCTGCTGCACGACGTACCGGTAATTCTGAGGCTGTTCAATTCCGACACTAAAGAAGATGACTTTAGTGGTTTTAGTGCGCAGGAGGAAGATGAAGATAGCGATCAATGACTTTTCCTGGTAGGCAACTGTATTTTTTATTTTTTTAACCAGCCGTGTTACAGGCACTGTTTGGAAAAAAGCATTTACGCTACGTATTTAATTAAAAGTAAAAAAAAAATCTTTGTGTAACATCTGTGTAAATATCTCATGTTACAACGTGGACACTTGCAGCTTATAGACAAGTGCAGCCTATATATGTACAAAAATGTTTTTCTTTTTAAAGTTAGTGGGTGAGGCTTATATTCAGGTGCGCTCAATAGTCCGAAAATTACGGTATATCAGTCAGTACGCCAACAATAAAGACTGCTAGAAAGATCAGCATAGATTTTATTTCCATGCTTCTCATTGGTATATCAATATTTATTTATGATTATTTGTTATTTATTACATGGTATATTAAATGTAAATTAACCAGATTTTAAAATGCTAGACACAAGAAAAAGTGAATTTCAGTTCAGGAAACCCTACTGTTTCAGAACTCTATATATAGTGGAAAATGACATACGTCAGATGTAACCATGACAGATTGTTTCTGTCAACAGAAACAATCTTAGAAACAGGCATCACATGCAATTTCCCCCTTAATGTCCTCTATTTGCATAGGCTACTATTGAGTTGTTGTTGTTTTTCTCTCGCTGCATTTTATTGACCACACTGCTGGCCTGATCGCTGCTTCAGCTTTCTAAATGGGAGTAAGTGACCAGTCAGCTCCATGAGGTACTCTGTATGTAAATATAAAGTGTGAAAATTCATTAACAAACACACCCACCTGAAAAATATGAACAAGTTCTGGAAGAACACAGACAATCTAGGAGACACAGGATGCCCTGACATAGAACAGAAAAAAAATGGTTTGAGTGCGTTTTGTTGTAAAAATTTCCAAATACACAAACCTGTTTGTGTTTTAATGAATTTCTATGGTTTGTGTTTTTTTGGGGGGAAAGCTTCATAAGGAAATTTTGGACAAGCAACAAATGCTCAGCAAATGCTATTGGTTGTGTTAGACACTTATTTATTTATGAATAAAAACAGTTGCTACATGGTGCATGAGTATCACACTATAATTTAATTTTTTACATTAGAATAATGTATCAATTATTATTATTATTATTATTATTATTATTATTCATAATTATTATTATATTTATTCTTGAATAGATCAATTTTGTATCAAACAATAATCTACAAAGATGTAAGATGAGGTAATATAATTATTGGAGCCAAGGAAGAAACTCACCCGGTGAAACAAAAGCTCCAAATAAGATCCCGATAGAGGCGATGAGAGACATGAACATGATCAGGAAGCCGAGGAAGATCCAAAGACGAGCGCCTATGAGATGGTGACATGGACAAGTCCAATTACAGATAAACAAACAATGACCTTCATTCAGGAAATTCAGAATATGTCTAAATTTCACAAGTGAGTTGCTCAAACCAGCAGTGGTTAAAAAGGTGAGAGAGACAGAAGAGGACACAGACACTTCAATAAATTTTCGTGGTAACAAGTGCAGATTTAAACAGACACAACGAACAACGGCGACATCAAAAACAAGCCGTTTTTTTTTTTTTGGGGGGGGGTGAGTTCAAATAATGAAGACACCTCATCTAATTGACATCACAAACATGCCCTAATCTATGCCGAGGTTGCAATAAAAGGAAAGCATTCAGCAGACTAGCATCAAGGCCAGATTCAGCGAAGTTGAGTTAGAGGTGCATGTGTCTGAGGTCACTATGATAAAAGGTATCCTCAAAAATAACAGAAAACTGGCCAGAAAACCAATTATTAAAACAATTTAAGACGAGGAAAGGAAGGTCCAATATGTGTGTCTTTTGCAATCTTTTATTATTACTAAAATTAATGTACACATACGTATATAGACAGTTATAGAAGGGTTGTTGTTTTTTTAAAGTTGGGTCAAAATCAGGTACCAAATGAATCATTTCCCCATGTTCACACCAACTCTAAAAGTTTTATAAAAATTTTTTTACTTCATTTAATGGATTTAAATAAAGTCAGATGATTTAATTACATATATGCAAATCAAGTTTTCATCCTGAACAAAGAAAACCTGGAATTAAACAAACATGGAAAAGCAGACTACCAAAAGAAATAAAATCATGTATGATGTGTTTAGTATTGATATGTAATTATATACCCAGATGTGTGGTTCATTTGTTCAAGACACAAATGCACCTATTACTCAATTACACCAGTAATGAGCTGATACAGATCCACACAGCCTCTGATTCACACTTACACATTACACGCTGACACTAAACCCCCATTAAATATATTTTTGTCAGAGGTTCCCATATGCGCCATTGAGTTTATCAGTGTTATCTATTTTATTGCTTATTATTTATACAACTCTACTCACTATACTTGCTAAAATTCTTGATGTTGATTTTGATTATAATGGGCAAGACAACACATGTAGAAATGATCCATCCATCCATCCATCTTCAACCTCTTACTCCTTTTCAGGGTCACAGGGAACCTGGAGCCTATCCCAGGAAGCATCGGGCACAAGGCAGGGTACACCCTGGACAGGGTGCAAGTCCATCGCAGGGCACAATCACATACACACTCACACACCCATCCATACACTATGGACACCTCAGACACGCCAATCAGCCTACCATGCATGTCTTTGGACTGGGGGAGGAAACCGGAAGACCAGGAGGAAACCCCCGTCAGGGGAGAACATGCAAACTCCGCACACACATGGCCCCGGCGGGAATCGAACCCCAGACCTTGGAGGCGTGAGGCAAACGTGCTAACCGCTAAGCCACTGTGGAAATGATGTCAATCATTTTTCAGATTTTTGTATAAATTGTATCTGTATCTTGTCTTTTCTTAAATTGTATAAAATAGTGGTGGTGTTTTTTTTACCTGTATTCTTGCCTTACCTACAAATCAGCATATCAGACAGTAATATTTTTTCAGGCTATAAAAATATCACTCTCAAAAATTCAGACACTCGAGCCAGACGTCAGGTGAAAGGTGAAAATGACAATGGGTGTTTTTACTGTCCGACTCAACCGTACGCAGCTTTGATTAATAAGGGCCACTGAGCCCAAGCTGAAATGAAGCAACTATTTCTGATATAATGAGAAGACTCTGTGCAGGTAAATAATGATTCTCCATGTAGCGGTCCTCACTAATGCTACATTCAATCGTGCCTACATTCATATTTCCTAACAGTGGTGAAAAAAACAGGATCTTTTAATGGCTAGTCAGAGTGAGGGACCACTGAGGTCTACTAAATGCAGTCTCGTTTCCTTAGTAACTGAATGCTCTGATCTACATTCAGCATTATCTAAAGTTCATTTCATCTGTAATTTCAGCAAAGCATATAAATATTACATGCGTATATTGAAGCTATACACTGTAAACACCTGAAACCATATCCAGGCAGCATCCATCCATGCATTTTCTGTACAACTTATCCTACACAGGGTCGCGGGGAGCCTGGAGCCTATCCCAGGGAACTCAGGGTGGAGGACACCGTGGAGGGGAGTGCCAAAATAATCACAGGGCACAATCACACACAGCGGACAATTTGGAAATGCCAATCAGCCTACAACGCAGGTATTTGGACTGGGGGAGGAAACTGGAGTACTCAGAGCAAACCCCCATGGGAAGAACATGCAAACTCCACACACTCGAGACGGAGGTATGATTCGATTTTTATTTTAGATTTTATTTAAAGGATATACTTTTAATTCATTTATAGTTTTGTTTACTGTTGTGGAATGTCCACGAAACAAGTTCGTTCCTGTTATCATTTATGTTAAAGCAGCTGTAACCTGTCGTTCCCTCACCAGGAGTAATGTCACATGTTTTTAAAATCTGGTTAAGTGGTGTGTTCACCGTCCCTATGCAAGTTGTTACTATAGAAACAATGTCATTAGAACGGGCACATTATTATAAACTTGAATAATGTCAAAGCTGCGGTTATAGAAAATGAATCAACACCTTCTGACCAATCAAAATAGAGAATTCAGCAATGCCATATTAATAAAATATTTGAACATACAACTTAAAGTATTTTACATTCAATATATCATAAAAATCCTATTAGTGCAATCGGTTATTTCTGCAGTACCACTCATTAGCATTATCATCTCCATACCTGTCCTCCCGAGACAGCTCTCTCCATACATGTCCCCATGGATATGAGCATTTGACACAGCATTAATCCTGCAACACAAACAAACAAACACACACACACAAGAAATCACTGAATAAATGCTCCATGCACCGCCTACACTGACATGCATGACTCTGATATAAATCTCAGCCCTATAGTCAAGGTTTAAGTCATATAATTACCAAACAGCAATGCTTAAATACAACCCCAATTCCAAAAAAGTTGGTACACTGTATAAAATGTAAATAAAAACAGAATGCAATGATTTGCAAATCCCATAAACCCATATGTTATTCACAATAGAACATAGAAAACATATCAAATGTTTAAACTGAGGAAATATACCATTTTAAGGAAAAAAATAAGGTAATTTTGAATTTGATTGCCACAACACGTCTCAAAAAAGTTGGGACGGGGGCAAGAAAACCGTGAAAAGTAAGTGTTTCTAAAAAGAAACAGCTGGAGGTTAATTGGCAACAGGTCAGTAACATGATTGGGTATAAAAAGTAGATATGCCTCTCAAAGAGTATCTAAGTAAAGATGGGCAGAGTACAATTTGTGGAACAATTTCAGAATAATGTTCCTTTTTTCCTTCACAAAAATTGTGAAGACTGAATATCTCATCATCTACAGTAGATAATATCAAAAGATTCCGAGAATCTGGAGAAATCTCTGTGCACAAGGGGGAAAAATATTTCATGCCCATGAATTTCGGGCCATCAGGCGGCACTGCATTAAAAACAGGCATGATTCTGTAACAGAAATCACTGCATGGGCTCAGAAACACCTCCAGAACTCATTGTCTGTGAGCACAGTTTGCCATGCCATCTACAAATGCTGGTTAAAGCATGATCATGCAAAGAAGAAGCCATATGTGAACATGATCCAGAAACGCCGCTGTCTTTTCTGGGCAAAAGCTCATTTAAAATGGACTGAGGCAAAGTGGAAAACTGTTCTGTGGTCAGACGAATAGAAATTTGAAATTCTTTTTGGAAACCATGGACACCGTGTCCTCTAAACTAAAGAGGACTAAAGAGGAGAGGGACCATCCGGCTTTTTATCAGTGCTCAGTTCAAAATCCTGCATCTCTGATGTTATGGGGGTGCACTAATGCCTATGGAATGGGCAGCCTGCACATCTGGAAAAGCACCATCAATGCTGAAAGGTTTATACAGGTTTTAGAGCAACATATGCTTCCATTCATGTTCATTTCTGAGAGACTCTGCCGCTCTAAGATACTCTTTTTATAGTCAATCATGTTACTGACCTGTTGCCAAATAATCTAATTAGCTGCAAAATGTTCCTCCAGCTGTTTCTTTTTAGTAACACTTACTTTTATTGCTCTTTGTTGCCCCGTCCCAACCTTTTTGAGGCGTGTTGTGGCCATCAAATTCAAAATTACCCTATTTTTTCATAAAATTGTACATTTCCTCAGTTTAAACACTTGATATGTTTTCTATGTTCTATTGTAAATAACATATGGGTTTATGAGATTTGCAAATTATTGCATTCCGTTTTAAATTTACATTTTACACAGAGTCCCAGATTTTTTGGAATTGGGGTTGTATAATGTGTTTTTTTCTTACACTATTTAGAAGAATACTTAAATAATGTAGAATATGAGATATAATTGTACATCTGTGTAATAGTGTCTTTGTATGTACAGTGGGGTTCTAAAGTCTGAGATCACATTGAAAAGCAATTTTTAAAAAAAATTATTTTAAATATGAAAATAAACAGGTTTTAGAATTTTGAAATATTTAAAAAAAACAAAGCTAATATTCAAAATACTGAATATTTAATATTCAAGATTGTGCACTATTTCTAGGTCCCCATTTAAATGTGAGCAGCTGTGTGATATTAAGGTCAGATTTTCCATATGCACACTTCAGTTAAATGCAGGTATTTGTATAAAATTGGTATTGGGCTGTGTTGAATGGCCATTGGGAAGCCTGCCAAACAGAACAAACAAAGAAAGAACTTCAGTGTTGGCGAGGAAACAGATGAATAGTCCCAGCCAAGGATAATGAAGCAAAACGAAGTGGTACGAGTTTCATGGTTCAAACATGTTTCCCTCCTACTTCCACAATCGTAAGCAAATGCACAAAAGAGGAAATGAGGAATCAAATGACCCACACAATGACCCAAGTGACTGTGTGAGGTTTGAAGTTAAGAGAGTGAAAAATGAAGCATTGAACACTATATTAAAATGCAGAGCAGAAAATAAAGCTGTAGGCCTGGATACGTTTAAATTATGTTTAAACCATGATGCTTCACTGGACATCATGGTTCTGAGAGAGTAGAAGTATTATGTAGAAACCTTTGTCTTCTCTACAGATATTTGATTTTCACCTGTTTTAGTACCAATACAGATTTAGTAATTAATTTCATGTTCACATAAGATGAAATTACGTTATTTCAACAAAATATAGTGACTTATTGTTATGATTGAAGAACACCTACATGAAAAACGCCACCGTAGCGAAAACCCCACATGCGTGAAAAGCGTGATTTAGATCCTCCGAACTGGGGTAACGCACAGCAGCATCGATTATAACCCACCATCCTGTGAAAAACTGGGGGGGGGGGGGGGGGTGTTAATGAATTTGTTCTGTGTCCCTGTGCTTTCAGAAATTAATATTCAGAAACTTACACACACACACACACACACACACACACACACACACACACACACACACACACACACACACACACACACACACACACACTTACCAGAATACCAGCCACGATGGAGGCCACCGTGTTCCTCTTCTCTGACCAGTCGATGCACTCGCACTCTGGCCAGCGTACATTATCCAGAAACCCAGCCATGTCTGTCCCCAGCCTCCAGCGTCTGACTTACACACCTCCTGACCTCAGCGTGCTCGTCTCATTAGCACACACTGCAGACAGGACTTTTCTGAATGCAGTTATCTCTCTGGAATAACAGACATATTAATTTCTTAAAATCAGACAAATCAGACCTACAACCATTTTAAATGTTGACTTGATCCTGTTTAGTCCATAGTGGTTCATTAAAGAACAACGTAATTTCCCACAGGACCACACTGACTTACACCTCATTTCAAAATGAATTTGCAACCAAACGATAAAATTATCAGACACCTCTATATTTTATAAAAATGTGCCTCTATGTTTTTGTACTGGTGCATGATGCTCATGCTGAAACTCGCCTCACACATGAAGATGTCAATTTACTGTTCTTTCTTTTTACAAGCTGATGTGTGCAGAGTTCTGACAGGAAGAGGTGATGCAACAGGGAAATGAAGCAACGTGCATTTATATCTGTGTGGTGACATGAAAAGCCTGTTATTACACATTTAATAGCATGTCAGGCCTCAGCTTGCCTCATTCCTGTGATATAAAGGACTTCTATGTTCTCATCAAGTTTAGACATACCTATTATGTTAAAAAGCCAGAACTTCAATAGAAAACGGCATAAGATATGCAGTTAAACAATCTTTGATTGCAAAACACCTGCTGTGTAACTCAATCCAGTTTCAAAATCTCACTGAGAGGCTTTGCACATAATTGGAGTAAGATTTTTTTTCTTTCAATTTAGTAAAGTAAAAAATTTTTTTTTTTAAAAGGCCAAGAGATTAGCAGGTTCATAGTAGAAACTGAGGTTACCATTACCATTTACTGTTTTTAATGTTATTTAAATGTATGATATAATGTACATTAAAATAACCTTTAGAATAAGTTGAACTGAATGCAATGACTTATTTTCCAAATATATTTATAAAAAATAAAAAAATTAAAAACCCACACAGGCTGATTCAGATTCATCGTCAGTGTAACCAGGTGCCCAAATTTTATCCATATTCAATATTAGATTAATTTTATCCATATTAGATTAATTATATCCACACACACACACACACACACACACACACACACACACACACACACACACACACACACTAGAGTTGGGGTACTAGAGTTGAAGACCGCATCGGCTTATGCATAACTCACAGGACAGCCTCAGTGACACAATGGCCAATCATAAATGCTTTCTTCCATTGCAGGTCTATGATTAGAGGATCTTCATAAGCCAAAATTGTTTGGGGATCATCTGATACATTCTGAAAATCTGCTGAAATCCCACAGTATAATCACTAATATTCCTGAAAGGTTTCAGTCTGTCTTCAGGACCTGATGTAATACTGAGTGTTTTTAAGAGCGACTCAGAGTACTGCAGGAGCTATGGTTGATGCAGTTCTGGATTCACTTGATCTTAATGCTGAATCTCACATTGTGGATTAATGTGAATGCCAGATGCACTACTCTGGGATCTAATTAACATGACTTCAGTGGTGAACCTCTCAGAGGGGAAGTCAGATAAAATTAGATACGTCTGGAGGCTGTGCCCACCGCAGTAGCTTCATGGAGTCAATCAGTGAAAAACTGCAGAATACACAGAGAAAGTAGATTTCATATGTACTGAGCTGATATGCTTCAGCTGACATGCCTGTAACACATCATCAGCAGCGATTCAGGCACACATGAGATACAGCCTCCACCAAAATACCTTAAAACACAAATATTCCACTCAAAATAAAAATTAAACTAAACGACAGACAGCTGCCTAGCTGTCTTTAAAGCGCACACAGCATGGTTTTGAAACGTGCCTAATTTTGTTTTAAAGGTCTCATACAATAGATTTACATGCACCCAAGGTGGAAAAAAAAAAAAAAAAAATTTTTTAATGTACTCATAATTTAAACCCCAGCATTACCTTTCAATGATCCGGATTGGTTGTAAACTCTTCCTTTCAGAGAGCATACTCTGCTCTGATTGGTCAGATGTCCCAGTCCATTGTGATTGTTCTACTGGGGGGGGGGGGGGGCCTTTTTGTTACAAACCCAAGTAGGTGAGTACAGGAATTAAGTCTGAAATTACTAACGACTCGTTTCAACTGTTCAGAATCGGTTCCTTCTTTGGGGAGTTGATAACTCCGTTTGTCGTGCGCTTTGATTTTTGAAACTTTGCAGACTTTTGACATTCACAAACAGCTCTATAACACACTACGCATCTTATAACCATTAAAAACTAAAGGTCATAGGTTAAAGTTCATACTGGATATTATTCTTAGTAGTAGCAGTAGTATATAACAGTCACATTATTGTTTTGTTGTTATTGGTGCTGCTGCATTTGGAGTTTAAAAAAAAACAAAAAAAAACAAAAAAAAAAAACACCAAACTACAAGTAAGAGAATAATTACAGCATGTAGTTAACCAGTTAGCTTAGCTTCACAGACTGTTCAGCCAAAGTGAAAGTCCAAACTAATTACCTACTAACGCTAACATCTAATGTAGCTATGTGTATGAGAAATGAACGCAAATACCACCTGTAAGAGAAATGATTATGTTTTAAATTGATTTACCTTCGCTCTAGGCTGTTTATTCACCTCGGGACACAGGGCGAATTTATTTGATTCCTTCCAACGCAGAGTTTTAGTTTCTAACCACAGTGCCTCCTACTGTGCGCTGATTGGCCAGATGGACAACCTTTAAACAAGCCGCCGACAGATTAGCCAATCATGATGAAGAGCACGGGAACTGCCCCCTCGTAGCTCAGGGGGCAGGATGTGTGGGTAGCTGGTAGGAAGGATTTTTGGGGGAATTCCACAGACAGACAGACAGTTCCAGGAGAGCGGTGATCATATGGGTGATCATCACAAAGTGTCCCCTGGCTTGCCCAGTGTTATTTACACTCCTAGAATGCCGTAGCCCTTTATGTCTTTATTTGAGCGTTAGCATTTTGCATACATTAATTAGATCACAGGTTCCCTGTGCATTATATTTTAATTACCATTAAACCAGGGGCTGAGGTTTCTTCCATTCATGTCTCAAAAGTTAGGATAGTTATTAATCCCAGTGGTTAGAAAACAACATACTGATAGATATAAGTTAGTTTAGATGAACTTTGACAAAGATGTTTTGTAGTCAACTGAAAAGGTTTAAAAAACATAGTAGTTATATCATACACTTTCTGTCAAACTGTCAATCAAAGTAGTGTGTTTGATAATTTATGGCCCCTCTCTTTCCCTGACTGACAGGTCTGTAGGTACACTTTAATTTATGACAGGTCTTGGGGGTAACCCTATCCACTGTATCAGTGGGTCAATCTGGCTAATTTGTGTCTGGTAGTGGTGGAGAGGGGTGTGTGGGGGGAATGATCCCCCTCCCAACAAAAGGTGTTTATGTTAATGAGTTTGGTTTTTTGGTTTGGGTGAAATACGTCTGAAAAGAAATAATGTTTTAATATGGGCATATGTTTGTGTTACTGTGTGGGGTTATTTCGTTTGTGTAAACACATTGTTAGAAAAGCATTATGAATGAAATGTGTACATATATGAGTAGAATATTTGTTTTGTGAAATAAATGAAAACAAATGTTGATTACGTTTAGGGAGGCTGGTCTGCCTTTGAATAAAAAAGTTTAGGAGGTAAAGCGTTAAAAAAAAAAAAAAAAAAAAGAATCTCTTTAAAAGAATCGCGTGAATTACATACCTTCTAAAACATAAACCTTTAGGATACTAAAAAGATTAAAAGAGTTGTTTAAAAAGAAATCCGTATTACATGTCTTCCTAAAAAAAACCACACATAAAACCTTTAGGAGGTAAAAATGGTTAAAAGAGCTGTTTAAAAAGAATAGCGCGTATTACATGACTTCTAAACAAAGATCCTTACGAGGTAAAAATGTTAAAGTGCTGGCTAAAAGAATCTCCGTCATGTTTTAAACTAGGAGATAAAGGGCTTCTTTCCAGAGGTGTATTCCATTCGCTGTGTGAAGCGTTAATGAAAGTTAAACCGAACCCACCTCACTCTCTCGCTAAACCCCGCCCACACATAAGTGTTTTCAGACATTCTCTCTCTCTCTCTCTCTCTCTCTCTCTCTCTCTCTCTAAACACGCCCGTACAAGTGTTTTCATCGAAGACAGTACATTCTGTCAAGCTGTCAATCGTAGAGGTAGAAGTAGTAGGGCTAATTTATGGTTTGTGTTTTTCCTGACCGACAGTTCTGTAGGTACACCTAATTTATGACCAGGGGTGGTGGGGGTAACCCTATCCACTTTATCAGTGGGTCATTTTGGCACCTGTATGTCTGGGTTGTGTCCTTCCTTTCCCTGTGGGGTATTGTGGGGGATCTCCCCCAACAAATGTGTTTATGTTAATGACACTGTTTCTCCCTGAATTATATATATATATATATATATAATGTATATATGTAAACCTTTTTGTGGTATAAGAGAATGTTTCTTTCTGAAATTACTTTTGTGGTATTGTTTTATTTTGAAGCTTAAGGATGGTTTAGGTGAAATATGTCTGAAAAGAATATCAATGTTTAATATGGGCATGTGTTTGTGTTACTGTGTGGGTTATTTCGTTTGTGTAAACACATTGTTAGAAAAGCATGATGTTTGAATGTGAATATATATGAGCAGAATGTTTGCTTGTGAAATAAATGAAAACAACTGTTGATTACGTGTTTGGGAGACTTTGAATAAACATTTACTGAAATAAAACCCCTGAAACAGATAAACCATCGATATGGCCAAAGAAATGTAAAAAATGTTTTTACATACATTCTAAACATAAACCTTTAGGAGGTAAAACGTTTGAAAGTGCTGTTTAAAAGAATCGTGCGTTTTGTTTCAACTAAAAACAAGATTTTGGAAAATGGTTCGCCAACGAGGATACTTATACAGAACTGCCGTTAAATACATACGATTTTGTCTATGCTTTGACATCCCATGTCCCCACTGGCTGAAAGTCAAGTCGTGTACATTTAGGCCCTCTGTAACACTGTTTGATCTGAATGTGTGATCTTTCCTGGCAGTTGTCTGTCTGTGTGTGAGAGAGACATGTGATTTCTGGGGGTTTTGCTGACCAGAATGTTTACAAATGTGTTTATGTTAACGAATTAAGGAGAGAGTAGTGCATCTCAGTGCTTAAATAATGGTTAAGAAGTTGTAGTTAAAACACAGAAGAATCTCTGATGTGTATGTGATGTAATTGACTTAACAAATCTCTACAGCATGATGATTCATTGATGGAACTAATTTGCATTATAATGAAACTTTATAGCAACAGAGGCACATTTCATGAATGAATCATCATGCTGTAGAGATTTGTTAATTACATTTACATCACATACACATCACATGAAGAAAAAACTTAACTCCATACACTAATACATTAGATGTATTGCAGACTAGCATTACTGTCTGAAAATTAAGCTTAATTTCTAAGCAAAATGCTCAGGTACAGGTCTAATACACAACTCCCGGACTATTGTGGATGTTTAAAACTAGTTGTATGTAAAAGCTTGTTCAGAGTACTCCGAGATATAATTCCACAGCCTATGATGAAAATATGGAAACACATGCCATGCAAAAAGTCATGATAATGAACTCATTAGTCTTATCTGGACTTCTGATACTTTTCTGGTTTAACAGATCATGGCCCTATATGGTCGCATTCTGTGTTTTGTTGTTCATAGATGGAGGAGGGTATGCCCCGGATTATATGGAATCCTTGGTGCCAAGGTTTGTGGCACATTATCTCCAATCATGGAAAACCTTTCATATCATAAATTTGCTCAGATTTTTAAAATAAATTAATTTAGTTATTTATCTATTTTTGCAATGCAGATTTAATGGATATATTTTGTGACATCAATCACAGGCAGAACATATTTTTAACATGAATCCAACAAAAGAGTGTTCAAGTTCATTTGAAAAATCATCATCATTACAAATGCAGTAAATTACAAGAATATTGAGTCACCAGCCACTGTTCCACACTGTTTCATCTACTTGGTTTTCATATGGTTCGTATCCATCATTGCAAATATTATAAATTTCATTTCAAATATTCCTGTATGTCTTGCCTCTGTGCACAATATCATACCTTCTGTATCTGCATGTGAGTGTTTATTTTAAATGGATTCACAGTGCCCAGGGAATCGGTCATCAATTTCTTCTGAAGATATCTGTGGAAGAAATAGCCTTAACATGAGCTTCATTTCTTAATTGAATGTGAATTTAATCATAGATATAATCTAAATAGGTGATGTGTTTTTATTTTCCTTACTCCGGAACTGCCTGATCTTTGAAGATTTGACATGTTTGACTTGCTTTTCAACTAGGGTGCCGGTGGAGCACATGGTGAAAATCCATGTTCCTACATTCATACGTTATTATTAGATGACAGACTCTCCTAGGTTGAAGGTACTTCATAAAAAATCATAATGAAATGAATTTTTTTAAAAAATCTGAATATGAAAATGAATCAAGACAGATCTAAATAAACAATAAAGTTCCAATGAAAAGTAAAGCTACACGTTCTCTTCCTCTAACTTGTTCAGTACTCGTAATACAGATTAAATACGTGTGAGCAGATGATGTAAACTAAGGATCTGGTCCAATGTTATTTTGGAACAAAGAGCAAGCTGAATTTTCTCAACATAAATGTTGTGTGTAGTTTGTTATCAGATTGTCTAGACGTACATCACACATCTGATGAACAAAGATTTCCTCTCCCGTGCTGTAATGATGGCTGGAAACTAGGACTTAATGGCATATACTGTAGAAAAGTCATGTAGAACATAGAGAAATCTCATTTAGCGCTTTGGGAATTAAGTCACCTTTCACTTTGCTTTTTATTCTGATCACAACCAGACAATTATATTGTTTCTGAGTTTAGTCTTTGTTTAGACTTTGTTGATGCTGAAGAAGCAAAAGTCTAAGGATCCCTTAACCTTCAGACTAATGATTTGCAATTTCTGCACACAATGCTTGAAAAGAAACACGTATAACGAAGTTGAAAAGGTAGAAAGGGGGTCTATGAATTAGTTAATGGGCTATTAATCGCTATTAAAGTAATGCATAAACAGATACATAGCAGACAAATATGCATATAGACAGTTTTATTTTGTACATGCATATGAACCTAATCATCACCTATCATCATTCCCTGTTAACCAAATCTGTCACCACCTAATAAAACAATTTAAGACACTAACCAAAGTAAGTATACAAACTGAAGCTATGATAAAAGAACAAAAACAACTAACCTTTCTTTAAAAAAATCCTAAATCCTCTGACCAAGTACACGGTTGTGCCATCTGTCTATTAAATAAATGCCAGTCCTTCACGCTGAAAAAGAAAGATCAAAATATTCTGCCAGTAGTTTGGCACTGTGACTCAAAAAGTTGTCTTTCATCTGACATCTGAAAGCTAACTACTGTCCCAACTGCTGCTAACTACTGTCCCAACTGCCATACAATACTGATAATGCTCTTACACTTAAGAGGGCTGATTGTAAGACCTTGTTAAAAAATATTATTATGTTTTTTCATTATAATGTCTTATATTTGATAAAATATATTCTTATACATCTCATATTACTTTTTGCTTTTTCTTATATGTTGACATGGTAGAAGACGTGTCAATGGGCAATGCTGGTGTGAAGGTGATTCTGCACAAGGACATGTCTTTGTAACTGTAAGTGACTAGTCAACTTAATCCTTCACATGGTATTCATAAGGTGCCATACGTTTCTGCTACTCTATGGATCACACTGAAGTTTGAACAAAATGGTTTGACTTAATATCCGCAGCAGTAGTGTACAAGTCATTTCTTCCTAATTTGTTTATTAACGTTTATTGCATGTGTGAGGAATTAGCCCGGGGAAGGGCGGCGTACAGACCCACAGGAGGCAGAAGAGCGTTCACAAACGGTGGTTTATTGGTGCAAGGGTGAAGTGAGTGGGTTGTGAGGGGATGAGTGCGGGGCTTGTGGAGGCGTGACTGCTGGTTTAGCCTACTCGTGGCGGAGGCGGGATTCCCGAGACGGGGGCAAGGGTTTTCCCGGGCCGGCGTCCTCCGTAGGTGGGACTCTCACCACCCGGCGATCTTGTCCGCGTTTGCACCTTTTGTGGAGAGAGAGAGAGAGAGAGAGAGAGAGAGAGAGAGATTAGCATGGGGCGTGAGGTTACCGTCGTGCTCAGTAATTGCGAGTCGCTATGTCGCTGGAAAACACGCACGGAGTCCGTCTTGTCGCTACGGTATTCTCTTCTCTCGCATGGCCGGAAGCGCGCCCTTTTATCCTCCTCCGCCGTCGCCTGAGTGGTGGAATTTCTCCGTTGGGTCCCCCAATCGCTGGCCGGTGTCGCATCAGTCCCGCCCCGCCGCGGCAGTCCTTCCGGCTGGCGGAATGTTCGGCACGAAGCTGCCCACGTCGTGCCGGTGTGGCAGTTGGAGAAGGAGCGACTTCCTTCTTGTGTGCGCCGGCTCTCTGCCCGTCGCGACAGTACCCCCCCCCTCAGCTCCGAGCCTACTGCCGCTCGGTGGTGGGCCCAGAGGGTGTCTCGTCGTGAGAGCCCATCCGCGTTACCATGCTGGGCCCCCGCCCGGTGCTTAACCTGAAAGGAGAAGTCTTGTAAGGCGAGGAACCAGTGGGTTACCTGGGTGTTGGTGTCCTTCGCCTTGGCCATCCACTGCAGGGGGGCGTGGTCCGTTATGAGGACGAAGTGCCTGCCTGCCAGGTAGTATCTCAGCTCCCCGATGGCCCATTTTATTGCCAGTGCCTCCCGCTCGACCGCCACATACTTCCTCTCGGCCGGGGACAGCTTCCGGCTGATGTAGAGGACCAGGTGTTCTTCCCCGTCGAAGGTCTGGGAGAGGACGGCACCCAGCCCGGTCTCGGATGCATCAGTATGTACGGTGAACGGGAGGTCAAAGTCCGGGTTGCGGAGTACCGGCGCGCTGGTGAGGGCCCCTTTTAGGGCCTGGAAGGCCCTTTCTGCGTCGGCTGTCCACCCGACCTGGTCTGGCTGGCCCTTCTTTGTAAAGTCTGAGAGGGGAGAGGCTACAGCAGAAAAATTAGGCACGAACCTGCGGTAGTAGCCCGCCAATCCCAAGAAGGCACGTACCTGTTTTTTCGATGTCGGACGCGGGTAGCCCTTCACAGCCTCGATCTTCTTTAGTTGGGGCTTCAGCATTCCCTGTCCGATGCGGTATCCCAGGTACTGGGCTTCCGTCAGCCCTAGGTGGCACTTCTTTGGGTTGGCGGTCAGACCGGCCCCCCGGAGTGCTTTCAGGACCTCCCTGAGGTGGAACAGGTGGTCGGCCCAGGTGGAGGAGTGGATGACCACGTCGTCCAGGTAGGCCGCTGCAAACTGCCGATGGGGCCGCAGGTGGATGTCCATTAGCCGCTGGAACGTGGCGGGCGCCCGGTGCAGCCCAAAGGGGAGAACCCGATACTGCCAGTGGCCGGTGGCCGTGCTAAAGGCCGTCTTGGGCCTTGCCTCCGGTGCGAGCGCCACTTGCCAGTAGCCTTTGGTGAGGTCCAGGGTCGATATGAATCGGGCTCTCCCCAGCCTCTCGACCAGGTCGTCCACTCTGGGGAGGGGGTAGCTGTCGAACTCTGACACCTGGTTCAGCCTCCGGAAGTCATTATATAGCCTCATGCTCCCATCCGGCTTCGGCACAACAACGATGGGGCTGGACCAGGGGCTGCTGGACTCCTCGATGACGTGGTCCCGCAGCATGCGACTGACTTCCTCCTCGATGGCCTGGCGCCAGGCCTCGGGGACACGGTAGGGCCTTTGTCTCACCACTACACCGGGACGAGTCTTGATTTCATGCTGGACCAGCTGGGTCATCCCCGGGGTAGCCGAAAACACATCTGCGAACTGGTCGATCAGCTCGGTAAGCTCCTGTCTTTGGGCGGGGGTGAGGTCCTCCCCTAAGTCGACCAAGGTACCCTTGCCCTGGTCCGAGTCCTGAGCTGCAAACGCCGACACCACCGGGGCTGGTTCCACCCACTTTTTCAGCAGGTTTACATGGTATAGCTTCTCGTCCGTCCGCTTACCGGGCTGCTGCAGGCGGTAGTTGACCGGGCCCCGGCGCTCAAGGACGGTATATGGACCTTGCCACCGGGCGAGGAACTTGCAGGCGCTGCTGGGCACTAACAGGAGGACCCGGTCCCCCGGCTGGAATTCCCGGGGCTGTGCGGGGTGGTTGTATACCTTCTTCTGCTCCTCCTGCGCCACGTGCATGTGCTCCCGGACGATGGGGTCCACCCTGTCAATCCTTGGTTGCATGTCCTGCACGTACTCGACGACGGAGCGGAAGGGGGATGGTTGCTCCTCCCAGGCTTCGCGGGCCACGTCCAACAATCCCCGCGGGCGCCGCCCGAACAGGAGCTCGAAGGGCGTGAAGCCCGTGGACGCCTGGGGGCACTCCCGAACGGCGAAAAGTATGTAGGGGAGGAGGAGGTCCCAGTTCCTCCCCTCCTCGTCCACCACCCGGTGCAGCATCCGCTTGAGGGTCTGATTGAACCTCTCGACCAGCCCGTCGGTTTGGGGGTGGTAGACCGACGTCCGGAGGTGCTTCACCTGCAACAGACGACACAAATCCGCCATTATCTTCGAGACAAAAGGCGTACCTTGGTCGGTCAGAACGTCCTTGGGGATCCCCACTCGACTGAAGAGGAGTACCAGCTCCCTGGCGATGTTTTGCGAGGTGGCCTTGCGGAGCAGCACCGCCTCGGGGTACCGAGTGGCGTAGTCGACGAGGACCAGGATGTATTCATGGCCCCGGGCAGACTTGGGTAGGGGCCCCACGAGATCCATGCCCACTCGCTCAAACGGGACGCCGATAATGGGCAGGGGGATCAGGGGCGCCGGCGGGGGCCTCCGCGGGGCTTTGCGCTGGCACTGCGAGCACTGTTGGCAAAAGGCCCGGACCTCCGCGTCCATCCCGGGCCACACGAAGCGGTCCCGCAGCTTCTCCAGGGTATTTCGGGCCCCCAGGTGGCCGCCAAGTGGATGGGTGTGGGCTAGGTGCAATAAGACAGCCGTCTTGGGTCGGGGCACCACCAGTAGGTCCACCTGCTCCCTGCGGCGGCAGGCCCGTTGGTAGAGGAGCCCCCCTCGGACGAGGAAGTACGATGTGGGGAGCCTCAGGTCTGGACTCTGGTCGACCCCCTCTATCACCCGTACCTGAGCCCAGCAGTGCTTCAGCTGGTCGTCCTCCTTCTGCTCCCGGCCGAACTTCCCCTCCCGGTTCACCTGGGGAAAGACAGACGACAGAGGGTTAGTAGTTTGGGGGGTCTTACCTTCTGTGGTGGCCTCTCCGTCGTCCTGGGCCAGGTAGGCCGGCCGGGCCAGGGTCCCCTTCGTACGTCGCCGCAATCTCCAGGGCTCGGCTCTCGGTACCACCAGGAATCCTGGCCAGTCTCGTCCCAGGAGGAGGGGCACGGGGAGTTCGGGGATGATTCCGACTTGGAGGGGCCAGGTGCCGGCTTCGCCCCGGATCTGGACCTCAGCTGAGGGGACTTCCCGGGTGTCCCCATGGACGCAGGTCATGGTGAGCGCCCCCCTTGGGCGGCGCTCCTCAGGCAGGATGGAGGGCCGGGCGAGGGTCACCGTGCTCCCGGTGTCCAGCAGGGCGGTTACCGGTCTCCCTTCGACCCACACCGTCAAGGAGGGCGCCTCCGGCGGTTGCTGCTGATGGAGGGCGCAGCCTGCCAGCCATGGTTTTGTAAGCAGCCGGGCGGCTTCCCTCTCCGGCTCTGTAGGCATGGGCTCATCTCGGGGGTGTTCACAAGTGGGCGCCCTCTGGGGGTTTCTCCAGGTGCGGGGCCGGGTCTGGCGGTCGGACCGGGGGCCCGGGGCACCGAGGGGCCGATCGAGGTGCTGCTGCTCCCCGGGGTCGAGCTCCAGGGTGGCCAAGGTTCGCTCCAGGACAGTTAGGAGTTCCTGGGGCATAGTTGGGGCGTGTGCCCCCACGGCCTGTCTCTCTGCCCGGGGTAGCGCCCTCAGGAAACGGTCGACCGCCAGCGATGGAATTCAGTAGCAGCCTGGCCAGGGGTTCGGCCACACCATGCCAGGACTCCCTCCTTCATCGCCAGGTAGTCCGCGGCCTCCTCCGGCTTGAGGGCATAGTAGGCTGTTCGGGCCTCTCTCGTGAGCAGTGGACCAAGGGCGCGTGGCCAGTCGTCACGGTCCCACCCCTCCCGGCGGGCGATACTCTCGAAGGCTTCGAAGTACGCCTCGAGGTCCTCTTCGGGGCTGAGGGGGGGTAGTAGGCGGCGGATCTCGCTGCTTGCGTCGGGGAGAGGCATGGAGGCGGCGGGGGTCTCAGTCCTCATGGCGATCAGTGTCTGTGTGGCGACCTGAAGGCTCTCGGCGAGCTGCTGCGTCACAGCGTGCTGCTGGAGGCTTGTCTCCAGCAGGTGTCGCAGGGTGTGGTTCATTTTGTGGGGCGTTTTTTTTATTTTTTTTTATTTTTTTTCCTCTCTCTTGTTTTTTTTTTTTTTTTTTTTGTGGTAGGCGAGTCTGTACTATGTCCGCATCCTCCACCAGTGTGAGGGATTAGCCCGGGGAAGGGCGGCGTACAGACCCACAGGAGGCAGAAGAGCGTTCACAAACGGTGGTTTATTGGTGCAAGGGTGAAGTGAGTGGGTTGTGAGGGGATGAGTGCGGGGCTTGTGGAGGCGTGACTGCCGGTGTAGCCTACTCATGGCGGAGGCGGGATTCCCAAGACGGGGGCGAGGGTTTTCCCGGGCCGGCATCCTCCGTAGGTGGGACTCTCACCACCCGGCGATCTCGTCCGCGCTTGCACCTTTTGTGGAGAGAGAGAGAGAGAGAGAGAGAGAGAGAGAGAGATTAGCGTGGGGCGTGAGGTTACCGTCGTGCTCGGTAATTGCGAGTTGCTATGTCGCTGGAAAACATGCACGGAGTCCGTCTTGTCGCTACGGTATTCTCTTCTCTCGTACAGCCGGAAGCGCGCCCTTTTATCCTCCTCCGCCATCGCCTGAGTGGTGGAATTTCTCCGTTGGGTCCCCCAATCGTTGGCCGGTGTCGCGTCAGTCCCGCCCCGCCGCGGCGGTCCTTCCGGCTGGCAGAATGTTCGGCACGAAGCTGCCCACGTCGTGCCGGTGTGGCAGTTGGAGAAGGAGCGATTTCCTTCTTGTGTGCGCCGGCTCTCTGCCCGTCGCGACACATGCCTAAATGGAATAAAAGTTATTTGCCAGATTCAGATGCTCCTAAACAACTTGTTATAAAGTATGAGTTTGTAACTTATCAACAAAGACTGTACTATCTTTCTAATATGACAGAAAGTGTATGATATAACTACTAACCATTCCAAGCTGATGACTCATATCTAGGCCCTCAGCAGTCTGTTTTTTGCAGCCTGGGACACTTTCCAGCTAACACAAATATGTTATAAGAACGTTTTGCTAACATTCCCATAAAATTATGAAAACGTTATTCTGTCCAGTTTAAAAAAAATGTTTTAAGAACATTTTTGGGAATGGGAACATTAAGAAAATGTTAAGGGAACTTTCCATTTTGTCTCTATGCAAAAGTCCTGCCAATGCTCCCCCTGGAACATTGCTTATATTCATGTTTATTGTTAAGTTCTTTGTCTGATACCAGTCACAGAACCAGAATTTGGACTCTGCACAGACTGATTTCCTCTCGTCCGAGCTCGGTAAGAAGTCACACTGACACCATCGCTCAGTGAAAAGTTCTTAGTTTAATGATACAGAAAGCATAGTATATACACACACAGAAATATTGATAAAGAATGATAAATGTCAATTGCAACAGGTCACATATAAAAATCAAAACATCTGTTACATATGTTCGAGTAACAAACGAACTACAAGACGTCTAATCCACCAGATAATAAGAGAAGAAGAAGAATGGAGATAGAGAGCGAGGGTTGGGGGTTGTAGGAATGCTCAAAACAACACATACCAAGATCACAAAACAATTTGGTTCTGGTACATCATGAAACAAACTAGAGACCTTCAGAGACAGAGATCATGCCTGAAACTGATCATTTATATTTGTTAAAATGATAAAAAAAAAAAAATAATAATAATAATAAATAAATAAATAATTTAAAAAAGGTAAAACATGAGCAATTAATTTCTTACAACCAAAGGTTTGGCTTTCAAATCAACAAAAAATTAATCTAAGGTAAACTATAAATCCAGTCATGATAACTTCTCCAAGATAGCCAGCTAAGTAACCAACTCACCTTTAGAACGGCTGCAGTTTGACTAAATACGCAGACTCTGGATGCCATAGGTTTGAAATGGCACGGTACAGACCGCATACGCAGAGTTGTGAGCATTCCAAGGACAAGGAGAGAATTTAGTTCAGATTAAATGCTTTTACAGGCAGGGGAAGATCGAAGTCCTGATTGCTTATAGTAACGCATTCGGTTCAATGAAGTCAGTAAAATGTATTATACCTGCTTGCCAATATATTGCATAACCTACATTCATTGTTTGCTCCTTATACATGTGTCTTGTGACTTCATGTTGTAAATTCTTTTATGATCAAACATCCAAATAGTAACATTTAAAAAAAAACGTTAGATGACTGTCCAATTAAAATTGGACATAAAAAATGTCCCATGAATGATGTATAAATAAAATTTTTGAGACATTTAAATAAATAACATTTTGAGAACATTTTTAAAGACAAGATAACTTTGAACAAATGTCCTATTAACATTACTGGAAGAATGTTTGTTCATAGCTTTGATAGAACCTTGTCAGAACGTTAGGCAAAGTTCTGAGAACATACCCTGTTAGGTGGGTTTTAGCTTATTCCCACTCACTCACTTTCATTAAGCAATTTATCTTGCTCAGCCTTGTTGTGAATCTGGAGGCTATCCCAGGAAGACTGGGTGGGACATCATCCATCCATAACAGCGCACGATGCACACACACACACACACATTCAAGTCAAGTAGACTAGAAATTTAAAAATGAAATAATGTTTCTCCTGGACCCAAAGTACAAATTACTTACGCACTGCTGACAGAACATACAGTGGTGATTGAAAGTTTGTGAACCCTTTAGAATTTTCTACATATTGGAATAAATATGACCTAAAACATCATCAGATTTTCACACAAGTCCTAAAAGTAGATAAAGAAAACCCAATTAAACAAATGAGGCAAAATATTATACTTGGTCATTTATTTATTGACGAAAATGATCCAATATTACATATCTGTGAGTGGCAAAAGTACGTGAACCGCTAGGGACAGCAGTAATTTGAAGGTGAAATTAGAGTCAGGTGTTTTAAATTACTGGGATGACAATCAGGTGTGGGCAAGCACCCAGTTTACTTAAAGAACAAGGATCAATCAAAGTCTGATCTTCACAACACATGTTTGTTGAAGTGTACCATGGTACAAACAAAGGAGATTCCCGAGGACCTCAGAAAAAGAGTTGTTGATGCTCCTCGGGCTGGAAAGGTTACAAAACCATCTCTAAAGAGTTTGGACTCCAATCCACAGTCAGACAGGTTGTGTACAAATGGAGGAAATCAATGCCATTGTTACCCTCCCCAGGAGTGGTCAAACAGCATCATTTAGAGTCTCAAAACCCTAAAGCTTTGATGGCCATTACTGGAGACATTTACTATGTAAATCTAGACCCCACTCTTCTAACTTTCCATTAGTATGTTGACTGTACTAGAAAACAGAACACTGGCTTTTTTGAATGCAAATACTTTTTTGTATGTAAAATTTATGAGGAAGCTTAGATCTATCAATGTATGCACTAAAATGCTGGAGATCTGCTGGAGAGCACCATCTACTATGCTTCGGTCTGCTGAGGGGGCAGCATTAGTGTCAGAGATGCCAGCAAGATCAATAAACTCATTTGCAAGGCCGAAACCATCATTGGACAAACCTTTTGAGTCAGTGAACAAACTGCTCTCCATTATGGACAATCCATCTCACCCTCTGCATGACACATTACAAAGACAGCAGAGCTCACTTTCCAGCAGACTCTGCTGCAATAAAGAATATTTTAGGAAATCATTCTTACCTTCCACCATAACACTGTACAATAGCTCATCTCTGTGTGATAGGTGAACACTATTGCACAATTATCTGTACATACTGTTTATTTCATACACATGTTGTACATATTATTCACTCCCATTTTTTGCACAACTGTTTTTATCACTCCTTTTTTCTTTTATTTATTACTATTACTCTTTTTGATGCTTTATTTAATTTTTGTTTTTTTCTAGATTTGCAATTCTGCTTTTAATTTTGTTGTTATTCTTTATGCTACTGTAGCATAACAATTTAGCATAACAATTTTCATCAACGGATCAATATATATATATATATATATATATATATATATATATATATATATATATATATATATGTGTGTGTGTGTGTGTGTGTATATACATATATATGCCTTCTAATTTGAGTAAATTTTTAAAACACTAGAATACATTAAGTGTGGACACTTTAACTTTAACTCAATATTTTGACATAAAATCGAACACTTTAAATTATTACCTAATAATAGGTGCCTAATAATAATATTATTATTTGATTGAAATCTTGAATATTATATTAATGAGGGTTATGTTTAGCAAGAAGTACAAAATGTAGGGAATCTAGCCAGTGGGTGACGGAGCACAGACACACAGGAGGCAGTATCGGTGTCACTCATGGAGAAATCTTTATTCAAAAATAGTTTGTGAGAGGGTGTAGGTGCGCGTGTGTGCGTCGAAGTGGGGGTGTGAGGTGAAGTGCTTAGTCGCCACCATTCACAGGCCATGTGTGTATCGGGGGCCCAGCTCCGCCGCCACGTGCTCTCCGGCCGTCCAAAACATTGGTGGTGCTGAAACGGAGCTGTCTCTTCAGCTCCACCGCGGCAGTCGCGGGAGGAGCGATCTCTGTTTCTTGTGCGCCAGCTACCGGCCCGTCGCCACAGTACCTCCACCCAGCTCTGAGCCTACTGACGCCGCATGTCTGGCCCACAGTGCATCCCGTCACGAGAGGCCATCTGCATTCCCATGGTGGGTCCCCGCCCGGTGCTGGACCTTTAAAGAGAAATCCTGCAACAAGAGGAACCATTGCGTTACCCTGGCGTTAGTGTCCTTGGCTTTGGCCATCCACTGCAGTGGGGCGTGGTCTGTCACCAGGACGAAGTGCCGACCAGCCAGGTAGTAACGCAGCTCTTCAATGGCCCACTTTATCAATCACCAGGGCCTCTCTTTCCATGGCCACATACTTCCTCTCGGCTGGGGATAACTTTCAACTGATGTATAGGACTGGGTGTTATTCTCCGCCGAAGGTCTGTGAGAGAATGGCGCCCAGCCCGGTTTCGGATGCATCTGTGTGCACAGTGAATGGAAGGGCGAAGTCTGGGTTGTGTAGCACTGGGGCGCTGGTGAGGGCTTCTTTCATGGCTTGGAACACCCACTCCGCCTCTGCAGACCACTTCACCCGGTCCGGCTGGCCCTTCTTCGTAAGATCTGAGAGGGGGGAGGCTACAGAGGAGAGGTTAGGCACAAATCTGCGGTAGTACCCCGCCAACCCCAAGAATGCATGCACCTGTTTTTTTTATGTAGGCCGGGGATAGTCTCTTACTGCCTCAATTTTCTTCATCTGGGGCTTTAGTAGGCCCCAGCCAGTACGGTACCTGTGGTACTATGCCTCAGTCAGCCCCAGGTGGCACTTTTTGTAGTTGGCTGTCAGCCCGGCCTTCCGGAGCTCTTTCAGGACCTCCCCCAGGTGGAACAAGTGGTCTGACCAGGTGGAGGAATGGATGACTACATCGTCCAGGTAGGTGGCTGCGAAGGCACGATGGGGCACAGGACAATGTCCATCAGTCACTGGAACGTTGCGGGTGCCCTGTGGAGCCCGAAGGGGAGAACCCGGTATTGCCAGTGGCCGTTCGTCATGCTGAAGTCCATCTTCGGTCTCACCTCTGGGGCCTGGGCCACTTACCAGTATCCTTTGGTTAGGTCCAGGGTGGATATGAACCTCCCCAATCGCTTCACTAGGTCATCCACTCGGGGGAGGGGATAGCTGTCGAACTCCGAGACCTGGTTCAGCTTCCAGAAGTCATTGCATAGGCGCATACTTCTGTCAGGCTTTGGCACGACTACGATGGGGCTGGACCAGGGGCTGTTGGACTCCTCGATCATGTTGTCCCGCAGCATTCGGCCGATCTCCTCCTCAATAGCCTTGCGGCGGGCCTCCGGGACATGGTAGGGCTCGCTGCCGCACCACCATTCCCGGTCGGGTCTTGATCTCGTGGTGGACCAGTGCGTCATCCCTGGGGAGGTAGAGAACACATCCGTGAATTGGCCCACCAACTCGGATAGCTCCTGTCTTTGCCCGGGAGTGAGGTCTTCCCCTAGCTGGACCAAGGTACCCTCGTCGTGACCTGTGTCCCGTGCCACGAACGCAGACACTACTGGTGCCAGCTCTACCCATTTCTTTAGCAGGTTCACGTGATACGTTTGTGTCTCCGCTCGCTTACCGGGCTGTTGCAGGCAAAAGTTTACGGACCCCTTCCGCTCAAGGACTGTGTATGGCCCTTTCCACCGGGCTAGGAATTTGCAGGAGCTGTTCGGCACCAGTAGGAGAACGCGATCGCCAGGTTGGAACTTCCGTGGTTGCACTGGCCGATTGTACACTCTGCTCCTCCTGGGCGGCTCACATATGCTCCTGGACGATCGGGGCCACTCGGTCAATTCTCTCCTGAATTTCCTGCATGTAATCGATGACTGTGCTGAACGGGGAGGACTGTTCCTCCCAGGCTTCCTGGGCCACGTCCAGCAGTCCTCGAGGTCGCCGCCCGAAGAGGAGTTCGAAGGTTGTGAAGCCTGTGGAGGCTTGGGGGCACTCCCGAACAGCGAAGAGAACGTAGGGTAGGAGGAGGTCCCAATCTCTGCCCTCTTTGTCTACCACCCGTCGTAGCATCTGATTGAAGGCTTGGTTGAACCTCTCGATGAGCACAAAGCATTTTGTAAATCCCACTAATAACATGTTCCATTTCTCTCTGTCTCCAATAATTACCAGTTTTGTGCACTAAATGCTAAAGAAAGTCACTCAACACTTTCTCCAGCTAAAGACCTCTCCTGTGACAGAAGGCTGCAAAAGCAAATATTTTACACTGAGGTTGTTGCATGAAAGCATAAAACATGGTGCATCCATTTGCAAGAAGTAAACCAAAGCCTAGAATTGACAAACATAATATCCATGCATTTTTTTATTTAAATATTGATAACATTTCAGTGAGATGCAGTTCAACTTGTCTATGCCTTTAATAAAAGCAGATTGGACTGTTTATAGTTATGAAACAGCCTTTCTATTTTTTTAAACAATAGTATGAACATGCAGCTATAAGTTATTTTTTAACCATAGATCAGAAAATTTATTGCTCCTATTTAGAATGAATTACACTGGAGTGTCCAAACTTTTTGTACTGGGGCCAGGTGCAAAAGAAATAAACAAATAAGGTGTCATGGGCCGCATGACTGTAATAATAATAATATTTTTTAAAAGTTACTATTAGACAAACTACTTAATTGCCTCCGTTTGTCATGGATATCCCAAAGGAGCTCTGGGTTTCAGTTCCCAGCAGCACCTCTGCATCACTCTCACATGACCACCTGCAGCTGATTCTCATTCATGTTAACAAACACTTCTGTGTGTGTATATAGTCATAGTCATGCATTCTTTGTCTTGCTTTGATTGTCTTATGTTGCTGTTGTTATGTTGTCTAGTTTCTTAGTCAATGTTATTTCTCTCTGCCCATAGTTCATGTTTTATGTATTTAGTTTATTGTGTTAGTACCTCTGGCCTTGCGGAGAGCGTCGCTCCTCCCTCTGTCATGAATATCCCAAAGGAACTCTGGACTTCAGTTCCCAGCAGCCACTGCACCTCTGCCTCACTGTCACATGACCACCTGCACCTGATTCTCATTCATGTTAAGGAGCACTTTTTTTTGCAGTTTGCACTGCATTCTTTGTCTTGCTTTGATTGTCTTATGTTGTCTAGTTTCTCAGTCCATGTTATTTCTCTCTGCCTTTAGTTCATGTTTTTATGTATTTAGTTTATTGTGTTAGTACTTGTGTTTCATTTGATTAAATTTCATATCTGCACTTGTATCCGTCTCAGCCACCATTACGTGACACCGTTAATTTGTCTGTCTGCTTATGTTTTAAAGATACTAGGCAAAAAATGTTACTGTACAGTATGCTTTAAAAATGGATGGTAAATTAAAAAAACAAAAAGAAATTGTCACATGATGTTATACTGTATATACTTTTAACTCATGTAAATCATTACAATAGTATTGTAATAATATTGAATTCATAATACAACAGTAATGTCTTCCATAAATTTTACTCACCAATAACTCTACTAATGTGAACAGTGACGTTGTGCCTTGGATTTCAGAATTGTTGTCAAGTTAAGAGTAAGTCATGTAATGGAGATACAAAGTAGATCATAGAGATGACGTTCAGTCAAATTGTCTCTCACTGGCCTCTTGTTAAGAGTTGTCACGGAAATTTGACAAACACAAGTGGACTCGTCCTTAAGATAGCAAACAGCATCTTTTATTGAAGCGTATCAACAGTAGGAGAAGAGAGGAAAAGAAAAGAGCGCTCTGTATCTCTCACAGCTCCATTTAAACAGTGAACTTCTGGATATGTGTGTGTGTGTGAGAGAGAGAGAGAGAGAGAGAGAGAGAGAGAGAGAGAGAGAGAGAGAACACACAAGCATGCAGGTGTGGGTCTCAATAAGAGGAAGCTCAACCCAGTTTTGAGGAAAAAACAAGTTACACTCTTTGTTCAGAACATTATGTACAAGGTCCTGGCCTACAGAGTTATGATTCTAACATAAACAATAACATATTCATACAGAAGGAAAAATTTATGAGTTTGATTGTAGGCTTCTTTTCTACTCCCGTTGCTCCTGAAGTTCCTTTTTCTCCAGCTTGAAGGTCAGCTCAGGGACTCTCCTGCAATGGCTGGCTTGAATCCAGGTGACTCGCTGACTGACCTTCACTGCTGAGTGGGTGATGAAGAGCATATGGAATGGCCCTGTCCTCCTTGGTTTGTCCCAACACATCCTTCGAAATTCCTTGACCAGTACACAATCTCCTGGTTTCAGGTCATGCAGCAGGCCTGTTGCCGGAGTTGGGAGAGCTTATTTAATCTGCTTGTGGACCGAGTTCACAGCAGAGGAGACGGTTGCACATTACTTCAACATTACATCATCGCACTGGGAGGTGTCTGGTAGGGTTGGTTTTACGTGCCCAATTCCCATGTTTGGAGGTCACCCAAACAATATCTCAAAGAGATTCATGCATTGTTTTAGTCTTTCTCTCATATGCATTTGCATTAGAGCTATGGGGAGTACCTTTGTCCATCCCAAACCCGTTTCAGGGCAGCATTTATCAGCTTATTTTTCAATGTCCCATTTTCCCTCTCTACTGCCTCCTCCACTAGCTGAGTGATAAGCACAATGTTTTTTCAAATGGATTCCCAAATATTCACCTACTTGAAATAGAGCTGCACTTACAAAGGGTGTTCCATTGTCACTTGAGATTTTGCTATGGATTCCCCATCTAGGATTCACATCGCGTAATAGCGCCTTTGCCACCGCTGCTGAGTCTTGTTTGGAGATGGGGAAAGCTTCAACCCATTTTGAAAACATGTCAACCCTCACTAAGCAGTATTTTTTTTCCCTTGGTGTGAGTTCAATGAAATCCATTTGTAAGTGATCAAAAGGTTTCTCTGGTGTTGGATGAGCAGCTTTCTCCACTTTCAAATCTCGACCCACGTTACGAGTTGCACAAATTAGTCATTTTGAACAAAAATTTTGAGAGTAATTTGAGAAGCTCTTAGTAAACCAATGTTTCATTATTGCGGCTACCATCCCCCCTTTTGACACATGGTCTTTACCATGTGTCAAATTAGAATAATAGGGAAACATGTGTTTATGGAGACACGGACGAGCCTGTGGGCATTCCCAGACACCGTTCTTCACAGAGCAGCCAGCTTTTCGCCAAGTTGCTTTTTCCTCTGCTGTTGTCCGCTTCTGTAGGTCCGTAAGCTCCACAGAGGTTACCAGTAGAGTTGTCGCTTCATATTTAGCCGTCTTGTCTGCTCAGGCATTTCCTAGAAAAATAGGATCAATTTAGTTAGTATGTGCATCACATTTACAAACAGCAATAGCTTTAGGGAGTAGGATGGCATCCAGCAATTCAGAGACTAGTTGGTGGTGTGCACTGTGTGTACCAGAGCTAGTTAGGAAATTTCTGTGTTTCCAGATTGTTCCAAAATCATGTACTACACTGAAGGCATACCTGCTGTCAGTGTAAGGTCAATTGTAAATGGCACACTTATATAGCGCTTTTATCCAAAGCGCTTTACACTGTGTCTCATTCACCCATTCACACACACACTCTCACACCAATGGTAGCAGAGCTGCCATGCAAGGTGCTAACTTGCCATCGGGAGTAACTTGGGGTTCAGTGTCTTGCCCAAGGACACTTCGGCATGTGGAGTCATGTGAGCCATGAATCGAACCACCAACCCTACGATTAGTGGACAACCCACTCTACCACCTGAGCCACAGCCGTCACTGCAGATTGTTACTGATTTACCAGCTCAGCCACCTGAGCAGAGAGGTTAGATGGCAAACTGCCATCTCTCACAGTTTCATGGCTGGTCACTACTGCATAACCCACTCTATTTTTGCCCATCTCTGGATTACGTGATGCTGAACAATCCACAAACAATATCAGATCAGGATTGACCAGTGGTTCATTTTTTCAGGTCCAACCTGGGGAACACAATTCGTTAGTTAACATAACACAATCGTGGGGTTCACGATTCGCGATCAGCTGTCTGGAGGAGAGTTGCTGGATTTAAGACAGTACATCGTTTGATAGTGATATTAGGCATGTCCAATAGAACTGTGTTATACCTTAACCAGCACTGGGTAGACAGGTGTGCTCCAGCAGGAGCATGGAGACAGCATGTGGGACCAAAAGGGTCAATTCCCCATATCCTACTAAATCCCGTGAGGCCACGACATCCTTTTCTTCTGCTGCCAGACCCGCTGCAACAGGATTGAACTTACCAGAAAAATAAGCCACTGATCTCAGCTTGTCTACACGTTTCTGTAATAGAACAGAGGTCATACACCCGGTCATACAACGTGGCGACCTCAGAGCTCCAGAATGAGACCCACAAGGAGGTTTCAGCACCGGAGTTCCAGCCAGAGGTCAACATGGTGACCTCAGAGCTACAGCTTGAGACCCACGAGGAGGTCTCAGCACCTGAGCTCCAGCTAGAGATCAACATGGCGACCTCAGAACCCAAGCTCGAACCTGAGACGCATGAGGTGGTCTCACATGCTAATCTTCAGCCAGAGCACAACGTGGCGACCTCAGAGCTCAAACCTGAGACCCATGAGGTGGTCTCACCCACCGAGCTCCAGCCAGAGGTCCACGTGAAGACCTCAGCCAAAGAGTTTCAGCCTGAGACCCATGAGGGGGTCTCAGCTCCAGAGTCCCAGGTCGAAGAGACGACCAACCCAAGCTCTGCTCTTGCCAAGTTCCTCTCCCAGGTCGAAGAGACGGCCTCCCAAGACACATTACTATCCCCGGTCGAAAAGAAGACCAACCCAAGCTCTGCACATGCCAAGTTCCTGCCCCAGGTCAGTGCTGAAGTCAGTACTGACCAGGTTCTGCTCATGCCTGAAGTTCTGGTCATGAACAATCAAGCTCCAATCACAATGGAGTCTGCTGACATGATCAACCAAGTGTCTGTTGACATGGACAACCAAGCTCTGCTCACGTCCAAGTCTGCTGACATGATCAACCAAGTTATGCTCACGGCCGAATCTGCTGACACAGCCTACCAAGTTCAGCCTGCATAGTCCACTGAGGACGTCGCTCTGCGTTCCTGTTCCGATGTGGACGTCACTCTGCTTTCCTGCTCCGCTGAGTATGTTGCTCTGATTGCCCGCTCCGCTGAGGACATCGCTCTGCTTTCCTGCTCCGCTGAGTACATCGCTCTGCTTTCCTGCTCCACTGAGAACGTCGCTCTGCCTTAATGCTCCGCCGAGAACGTAGCTCTGCTTTCCTGTTCCGTTGAGGACGTCGCCCTGCTTTCCTGTTCTGCTGAGGACATCGCTCTGCTTTCCTGTTCAGATACAGAAGGTATACTATTGTGCACAGAGGCAAGACAGACAGGAATATTTGAAATGAAATTTATAATATTTGCAATGATGGATATTAACCATATGAAAACCAAGTAGATGAAACAGTTTTGAATAGTGGCTGGCGATACTCAATGATCTTGTTATTTGCTGCACTCCTTTCAGAAAGACCATTTTCTGAAAGGAGTCACATGAAAAGATTGCAAATTGCTAATTCTTTGCCTGTATTTGGACTGCTGGGTGCCAAACCTTATGAAATGTGTCTCTGTTGCTGTAAATTTGTGTGTGTAAAGATTTGTGATGTCAATTACATCACATTCACATCATATGAAGAAAAAACTTAACTCCATACATTAATACATTAGATGTATTGTAGACTAGCATTACAGTCTGATTAAGCTAAATTTCTGACAGGGGTTTGAATGTTTTCAGATAGAGAGTATATTTATAAGCAAAATGCTCATATACAGGTCTACTACACAACTCCCAGACTACTGTGGAAGCTTGTTCAAAGTACTCCGAGATATAATTCCACAGCCTATGATGAAAATATGGAAACACATGCCATGCAAAAAGTCATGACAATGAACTCAATAGTCTTATCTGGACTTCTGATACTTTTCTGGTGGAACAGATCATGGCCCTATATGGTCACATTCTGTGTTTTTGTTGTTCATAGATGAAGGTGGGTATGCCCCGGATTATATGGAATCCTTGGTGCCAAGGTTTGTGGCACATTATCTCCAATCTTGGGAAACCTTTCATATCTCAAATTTGCTCAGATTTTTAAAATTAATTAATTTAGTTATTGATCTATTTTTGCAATGCAGATTTAATGGATATATTTTATGACATCAATCACAGGCAGAACATAATTTTAACATGAATCCACCAAAAGAGTGCTCAAGTTCATTTGAAAAATCATCATCATTACAAATGCAGTAAATAACAAGATCATTGAGTACCACCAGCCACTGTTCAAAACTGTTTCATCTACTTGGTTTTCATATGGTTAATATCTGTCATTGCAAATATTATAAATTTCATTTCAAATATTCCTGTCTGTCTTGCCTCTGCATTTGAGTGTTTATTTTAAATGGAGGCACAATGCCCAGGGAATTGGTCATCAATTTCTTCTGAAGACATCTGTGGAAGAAATAGCCTTAACATGAGCTTCATTTCTTAATTGAATGTTAACTCAATCATAGATATAATCTAAATAGGTGATGTGCTTTTATTTTCCTTATTCTTGCACTGCCTGACTTTTGAAGATTTAACACGTTTGACTTTCTTTTCATCTAGGGTGCTGGTGGAGCGCGTGGTGAAAATCCATGTTCCTACATTCATACGTTATGTTAGATGCCACACTCTCCTAGGTTGAAGGTACTTCATAAAAATAATAATGAAATGAATTAAAAAAAAAAAAACTGAATATGAAAATGAATCAAGACAGATCCAAATAAACAATAAAGTTCCAATGAAAAGTAAAGCTACATATTCTCTTCCTCAAACTTGTTCAGTACTTGTAGTACAGATTAAATTCATTTGGGCAGATGATGACAAAGAGCAAGCTGAATTTTCTCAACATAAATGTTGTGTGTAGTTTGTTATCAGATTGTCTAGATGTACATCACACATCTGATGAACAAAGATTTACTCTCCTGTTCTGTAATGATGGCTGGAAACGAGGACTTAATGGCATATACTGTAGAAAAGTCATATAGAACATAGTGAAATCTCATTTAGCCATTTATGGCCATAAATTAGACTACCTACAAACTGTCGTTCAGAAAAAACACAAAGATCATAAATTAGCACACTACTTCGATTGACAGTTTGACAGAAAGTACTGTCTACCAGTGAAACACGTGTATGGGCGGGGTTTAGAGAGAGAGAGAGAGAGAGAGAGAGAGAGAGAGGGGGGTGGGGGTATTTCTGAAACACGCGTGTGTGGGCGGGGTTTAGAGAGAGAGGCGATTCGGTTTTAACATCGTTAATACTTTAACCCAGCGATGGGTTAACCCATCTCGAGAAAACTTATCTTCAAGTTTAAACAATGCAGCGATTCTTTTAGCCAACACTTTAACATTATGATCTCATTTAACATTATGACCTCATAATGATCTTTGTTTAGAAGTCGTATAATAACCATGATTCTTTTTAAACAACTCTTTTAACCTTTTTTTACCTCCTAAAGGTTTGTGTTTTTTAATACGGATTCTTTTTAAACAGCCCTTTTAATCATTTTTACCTCCTAAAGGTTTATGTTTAGAAGGTATTTAATACACGCGATTCTTTTAAACAGATGATTATTTTTTTTAAACAAAAAAACAAAAACGCTTTACCTCCTAAACTTTTTATTCAAAGGCAAACCGGGATCCCTAAAAACGTAATCAACATTTGTTTTCATTTATTCCACAAACAAATATTTTACTCATATATGTACACATTCAAACATCATGCTTTTTCTAACAATATGGTTACACAAGCGAAATACCCCCCACATATTAACACAAACACATGCCCAATAGTAACCACTGATACGATTTTCAGACGTATATCACCCCACAAAAAACAGACTCATTAACATAAACACCTTTGTTGGGGGCTACTCAACCACACACCCATCTCCACCACTGCCCAGACACACAGCAGCCAGACTGACCCACTGATACAGTCGATAGGTTTGCCCCCACCCCTGGTCATAAATTAGGTCACCTACAGAAACGTCGGCCTGAGAAGCACAGAGGGCCATAAATCAGCACACACTACTTTGATTGACAGTTTGACAAAAAGTGTATGATATAACTACTGGTGACTAATTGTACATCCTCTGACACTTAAAGTCCTCTAAGTAAATTTCGTGAACAGCATCATTGTTTAGAGGACTCATTAGAAGATAAAGAAAGACACGCAAGTAAATGGTAAATGGCACACTCATATAGCGCTTTTATCCAAAGCGCTTTACACTGTGTCTCATTCACCCATACTCCAATAGTAGTAGAGCTGTCATGCCTGGCGCTAACTTGCCATTGGGAGCAACTTGGGGTTCAGTGTCTTGCCCAAGGACACTTCAGCATGTGGAGTCATGCGGGCCAGGAATCAAGCCGCCAACCCTACAATTAATGGACAACCCGCTCTACCACCTGAGCCACAGCTGCCCACAGCAATGTTTCTTAATTATAGACTTGATTTGAGAATTGTTTAAAGATGATTACAGAGCGGAACCTCAGAAAATTCAAAGTTTTGTAGTATTTGTCTAAAATGACAAAGTACATGACAGTACTTTAAATTCAGCACTTAAATTCAGCTTAAGAATAAAACACAGCTTTAAAGCTGTATGTACAGTAAGTGTGGTTCTCCCACTGAGTTGAGGATTTACAACAGTTTACAACTTTATTCTTTAAATATTGTAACTTTGTTCTTGTAATATTAAGACCGTTTCCAGTGACCACGACTTCGATTCCTGCCTATCCTTTGTCTCTGTTGTATGCTGAACACGATACATATACTCTGTTTTTCTTTGAATAAAGGGAGATCTTACCATTTGAATTTTGTGTGTCTGCATGTCATTTGGCAGCTCTCAAGCACTTGGTGCGGGAAGTGTGTGGCGGAGCGAGGGCACCTTCTTTTCTCCTGTACTTTCACTTTCAAATTCCTAACAAATATGATACTTTCTTTACTGAAATAAAAATATTTATCTGTATTGTATTTCAGTTATTCAAACTAGATATGCATTAATGGATATTATAAGACTCTGTTGATTTTAAACTCTTGGCCAAAGTTCTTGTGAAGAGGACCAGTCACAAGTCTCTAAAGTCTGACCTTTCAGCAGGAGGATGCTGAGCTAAACCACATGGTTATCAATGAAGTTAAGTTGTTTTCAGTGGTATAGCTGTAGAAAAAAATTAGTAGAAAAACATGAAATGGTGTCTAGGGATTTGAATGGGCATAGGTTTGGTCTCAATATTGGTAGGGACACCCCCCCAGAAAAAAAGGACTGTTTAATGGTGATGACCAACTGGTTTATTAAAATAAATAATAAACCAGCCCAACTGGTTTATTATTTATTTAAACCAACTCAACTGCAGTTTGATTGATATTACCTGGAATGCGCTATAAAAAAAACATGATTTTTAAATATTCCTAAGAATGGAGATATCTGTTTTTGCAAATGAACTCTTCATATAGGCCTATGTTTAATTGCAGTATCATTTTAAGACCTCACCTGAAGCCCTGAAGGTCCAGCTGCTTCTCCCTCAACCTGCCATACGGCATCTTTAGGCCTATTTGATTTCTGAGTTTCCTATGTGTAATAAAATAATGCATTGATGAAGATACATAAACATATTGTTGAAATTTGGATCCCATTTATTTTTGAGGGAAATGTTAATATTGAATGAATAGGATCTTATGTTGTTTTGATGTAAGATTTTTTCTAAACAAATTCATGACCAATATGTTGACTTTCAAAGATTATACTGTATATTTGCTGAACATCCTAAAGACTGACTTTAATGCTGATGCCTCCCTTCAATTCCAAAATATAATTCATAATTAGGACCTGAAACCCTGAAGACACAGCTGTTTCATCCTGCTCTATGAGTGCGAATGAGTTTGTGCAAATATTGGTAGGGACAATTCTGCCCTCCCAAAATATTGGTAGGGGCATGTCCCTACCATCCATATGCAAACCTACGACAGCACCACAACAGCATTGTTAGGTTAGGTTAGGGTTGTTTCATCTACAGATTTGAGCAGCTTGATGTAAGGGTTGCTGCATATGTATGTGTTGGTGTACAAGGTGTAGAGAAGGACTGAGTGTACGCAGACTTGTGGAGCCCTGGTGGTGATGGTTAGGGGTTCTGATTAGTAGGAACCCAGCCACATAAACTGCTTCCTGTCTATAACGATGTCTACAATTCTTTAGATTGAGGGGTCCATACACAATTGTTATGTGAAAGATGTAATTAGTAAGGAAGGCTGGCAACAGTTTGTACTCTACAATCATTCATCCTCAATATGTGCGTGACAAAACTTGAATTGAAACTGACTGTATTGAAATTTGTTCATCATGCATATTGTACTAGGGCTAAACTTGTCAAGAGTAACTCTAATCTCAAGCATACGTGACAGTCATCAAGCCCCATTAATTTTACCCCATATCTTTTGGATTTGTACCTCTCTAGCCTCATTTGTGGAATTTGGTTTTGATCTATTTTCTTTAATACTACATGCACACATTGATCCTTACCTGTTAGTTACCTTTTTGATTTCCTAAGAATGTTTCCATTTCTACATCACAATTGAATGTTCTTGCATTCTGAATCTTTTTAGCCTGACACTGAATTCTTCTCTGTCAGAAACAGCCCTCTCTCAGTGGAGTTGAACACTCGCTGAGAGATGTATTTTATATAGTTTACAAGGCTTGGTCCCATTATTTCGCCTTCATCACTAAGTTCAAGTACGATATTCCAAGTCCCTGACGTTTTTAGGAATGTTAGGTTACTTTTTTGGTGATGGTCTAATTTTAGTTGTATGTTCAGTGCTGTGAAAAAGTATTTGCCTCCAACCTGATTTCTTCTGTTTTTGTGTATATCTCATACTAAACTGTTTTAAAAAAAAAAAACTAAGATAAAACAAAGGCAACCTAAATAAACACAAAATACTGTTTTTAAATGATAATGTTATTTATTGAAGCAAAAAAGACAGCCAATAACTACTGGGCCTGTGTGAAAATGGATTTGCCCCCATAGTTACTGTTGTGGATAAAAAATGTCATAAAATAAACATGAGGGAGACCTAGCATCCAGCAAAGGGGAGAAGAAGAAAAGACGGGCACCTAGACACATAGAAGCGGGATTAGGCGGACATTGACAAATTGGAATTACACTTTAAAGATCTTTAAGAGCAGTAATAGTCAAAAATGTCAAAAAGAGGTATACGAGCTGAGCTGAGGAGGGCTAATACACACACACACACACGCTCGTACAGTCAAGGGCGGGCAAGTAGACACAACATACACACACACACTCTCTCTTTCTCATACACACACATGAATAACTTTAATAATATCTTATAGTAATAGAGAAACTCTATAAAAAAACAGAATAGTAGGATATGCAGGACAGTAGAACTGTAATGATATTAAGAAGTTGGAAGTACAGTAAACCGCTTTTCAAGTAGTATAAATATATATAAAATAAGAAATATAGTGCAAATATGAAAATAAATTATAAACTAGAAATACAGGAAAATTTAAACTTACTCATGACTCAAATGGTGAGGGTTCTTGGCTCGCAAGGAAGGCCTTAATTTTAAGAAAGAACCATGAGGAGCCATTTATAAGGGTGGCTGATTCAAGCTGCCCCCCCCTCGAGATAACGATAAGACCAAGGTCCCTCTAGGTTGTTTAGTCTTGTCCACGTTCTATCCTCTGGGTAACTGAAAAACGAAGTTTCTGATGCCCTAGGTAACTGAAAATTCTGGTTTCTGATCCTCTGAGTAACTAGAAACTCAGGGTTTTTATTTTCTGGGTTATTAGAAATGCCTGGGTTCTGATTTTATGTATAAATTAAAACCCCTGGTTTCAATTCTATGTGTAAGTGAAATAGCCCTTTTCTGGAACATAAGAGTAAGGTAAATGAGCTCTTTTTTAACCCTATTTGTAGTGAGATCATAGTCTTCTTGAAACATATGGGTTATTTAGTGTGTAAATACAGTATAAATACTGGAGCTTAAGCTCAGGGTAGGGGGATCACTTTTGAGAATTCTCATCGGTGTGGATCTCGTGTGGTGGAATGGAACAATAAAGCTGGACCCTTGCTTCTTCTCACTCACGGCTGGTGTATTTTTTCTATCTCCAACTGGTCTCAGAGGTAGATGTGAGTATTGGCTTCTAAGTTGAATTTTAAATGTTTTTGGGTAATAGGCTAAATTTGAGCCTACATTACTACATGCCCAAATCTATGAAACTGTATTATATAATACATAATGCATACACCCATTATATAACAGCTGAACCCCATTATATAACATAATGGGGTTCAGCTGGACTAGACGCAAGCAGGCCTCATTACTAAAACCCTGTTCAATCAAATCAACACTGAAATAGAACTTTTTCAACAGCATGAATTTGGTGAAAGAGTCTTACCCATTAACACACTATGCCAAAGAAAATTCCAGAAATGAAAAGAAAATTCCAAAAGAAATTCCAGAAATGACGAGGAAGAAGGTGATTGACGTTGCTATTGGTATTCGACAAGGAAACAAACAAATGGACATAAATACTTCAGTAGGTATGAAGGAAAACATCTGGACCATCTGAAAGGAATGGGAACAAATTTACTATTGTATCTTTGGTACATTTAACCAAATATACATTACTGCATCGGTTATATCTCTGCAGCCAAAAGTGTGGTCACAAAAGTGTGACACACCTATCTCTGTCACCTGAATCCTGTTGGTTTAAAATTTTCGAGTAGCTGCTACTTAGATTATGATAATACTCAAAACGCCGGTGCATTTCCATGAAGATAAGCAGTATTTGAATTTGAGAGTTGTTTTTATTGTCACTGCATTACATGCATTATAATTCAAATGGAATTAACTTCAAATGAGAACTTAAGAAAGTACAGCAATTAAGTAATGAAACAACATAATAAAAGTATAATTACAGTCTCTAGAATGACCAATTCTAGAAAAACCAATCACTGACAAATGAGTGGTTGCATGAACACAATGATTCAAATTGTCTAGTCAGTGTGTTTTCTTGAAAAAAAAAAAAGAAAGACTCTCATGATGTATTTACATGAAGAGGTGCAGCACAGCACATGACTCGATGGCGTAAAATACATTTATGAAGAATCTACATCAACTGTAGGGCCTAATGCAAAATGAGCCTGGGTCTGCACAATAAATGCCCTGTTCATGAGGAATGTGGAAATGTTCAACTGTCAAAAACAGTGGGACTAAATAGGAAAAGGGAGAGAAAAATAAACTATATGCCATTTTCTTTTTGTCAATTGCAGCGCCTTCAACATTTTAAAATAAAATTGCAGTGTCATAAATGTTCTGTTCAGTATGTTCCTTTGTTCATTAAATGTGAGGAATTTGACACGTATTCGAATGATGTATGTTCTATGACCAAAGTTGCCAGATCCGCACAAATGCTTCCACTGGAGAAGCAGCATTAAAATGAGTAGTTTACCTGAACAGTTCTTTCAGGATGGTCCTAAAATGGTCTAATATTATGTTTATCTTTAATTTGTCATTAATAAATAATATTTATGCTAATGAATAAAAATAGTATTAATGCTAATGAAAAAAAACCTGCACCAGCAATCCACACGTATTCAATTTCTGCAGTTGCGCACCAGGCCACACTACCTATATCGCACTCTGCACAACACTAATGGCACAAATTTACACAACTCACACACAAATCTGGCCACTGCTAATTGTCCATTGTTTAGTAAATCAAACACTATACATAATCAGTTGCACTTTCCATTTCTACACCCTTTAATGAACTGATAACCCACTCCTGATGAGAGAGAAAAGCCCTGCATAAACTATGCATCTAGGCTTATATGTCAGTTTCTTCCATAACACACCATAACATTCTTACATAGAATGTTGCATAATTACAACTAAAACCTGGCACAAACAGCTTAATACACCTGTCCCCTGTATTGTTACTTTTGACCAATCATGTAATTGCATTTGAGGTTGTATCTCTTTGTGATCCATCATGAGGATGAAAACAGCTTTTACACTTAAATAATAAAGAATCATAAATAATAAAAAGTAGATGCTAAACATAAATAATACATAAACAGTTATATGGTGTCATCAGAGCCATCAATTAAAAGAATTGCTTGGAAGAGGACACTTATAGTATCTCACAAAAGTGAGTACACCCCTCACATTTTTGTAGATATTTGATTATATATTTTCATGTGACAACACTGATGAAATCACACTTTGCTACAATGTAAAGTAGTGAGTGTACAGCTTGTGTAACAGTGTAAATTTGCTGTCTCCTCAAAATAACTCAACACACAGCCATTAATGTCTAACCACTGGCAACAAAAGTGAGTACATCCCTAAGTGAAAATGTCCAAATTGGGCCCAATTAGCCATTTTCCCTCCCTGGTGTCATGTGACTTGTTAGTGTTACAAGGTCTCAGGTGTGAATGGGGAGCAGGTGTGTTAAATTTGGTGTCATCACTCTCACACTCCCTCATACTGGTCACTGGAAGTTCAACATGGCACCTGATGGCAAAGAACTCTCTGAGGATCTGAAAAAAAGAATGGTTGCTCTACATAAAGATGGCCTAGGCTATAAGAAGATTGCCAAGACCCTGACACTGAGCTGCAGCACAGTGGCCAAGACCATGCAGCGGTTTAACAGGACAGGTTCCACTCAGAACAGGCCTCGCCATGGTCGACCAAAGAAGTTGAGCACACATGCTCAGCGTCATATCCAGAGGCTGTCTTTGGGAAATAGACGTATAGGTGCTGCCAGCATTGCTGCAGAGGTTGAAGGGGTGGGGGGGTCAGCCTGTCAGTGCTCAGACCATACGCCGCACACTGCATCAAATTGGTCTGCATGGCTGTTGTCCCAGAAGGAAGCCTCTTCTAAAGATGATGCACAAGAAAGCCCGCAAACAGTTTGCTGAAGACAAGCAGACTAAGGACATGGATTACTGGAACCATGTCCTGTGGTCTGATGAGACCAAGATAAACTTATTTGGTTCAGATGGTGTCAAGCGTATGTGGTGGCAACCAGGTGAGGAGTACAAAGACAAGTGTGTCTTGCCTACAGTCAAGCATGGTGGTGGGAGTGTCATGGTCTGGGGCTGCATGAGTGCTGCCGGCTCTGGGGAGCTACACTTCATTGAGGGAACCATGAATGCCAACATGTACTGTGACATACTGAAGAAGAGCATGATCAGTATGCAGTATTCCAGCATGATAACGACCCCAAACACACCTCCAAGACTGCCTTGCTAAAGAAGCTGAGGGTGAAGGTGATGGACTGGCAAGCATGTCTCCAGACCTAAACCCTATAAGGCATCCTCAAACGGAAGGTGGAGGAGCACAAGGTCTCTAACATCCACCAGCTCCGTGATGTCGTCATGGAGGAGTGGAAGAGGACTCCAGTGGCAACCTGTGAAGCTTTGGTGAACTCCATGCCCAAGAGGGTTAAGGCAGTGCTGGAAAATAATGGTGGCCAAACAAATTATTGACACTTTGGGCCCAATTTGGACATTTTCACTTAGGGGTGTACTCACTTTTGTTGACAGCCGTTTAGACATTAATGACTGTGTGTTGAGTTATTTTGAGGGGACAGCAAATTTACACTGTTACACAAGCTGTACACTCACTACTTTACATTGTAGCAAAGTGCCATTTCTTCAGTGTTGTCACATGAAAAGATATAATCAAATATTTACAAAAATGTGAGGGGTGTACTCACTTTTGTGAGATACTGTATATACAGATTTGCACAAAAGAAATTCACTTCACAAAACCTTATTGGAACTACAGTTAGAATTGTGTTAGAAGTTAGATCTACTGACTTCTAGTTAGATGATATTAAAACCAAACTTTTTAGCTATGAATGCCATCTGCCTCTTGGGTTTATATAAAGGGGTACAAAGAACCCTTGGGGATGTTTTGTGGCTGGCAGTCCTTATAATGAAGATTAATGGTTTCATTAATTTTGCCAAGTATCATGATAGGTGCTTGTAGCAGGTGATCTAGCGTGGGTCTGCTCTGGAAGGAAAGTGTTTGAGGATGAGCTAAGGGGGTAATGAACAATGCAGCACACTTGACCACACTTGTTGTATCTGATCTTTCTTTCTATTTCTCTCCGTCCGTGAACGGTAAGCTGAGTGCATGTGTGGCCAACCAGAAAGCAGCAAACAAGCTAGAAGCAAATAATATTTCAAAACAAACAATCTGCAACATTATTTATTTTGAAGATTTTTTTCATTATATTATTGATTGACCACAGTGGTATATTTGAAAAACTATTTTAATATAACAAAGCAATATAGCCACCTCTCCCTCAAAGAAGCCTCAAATATCAATCACTGCATGTGTTTTATACTAATACTGATTTTTTTTTTATAAACAATGTCAATAATTCTAGAGCTGACCACATAAAAGGTAAGCAATAAAAAATAACAATATATAAAATGTCAAAGAAACTATGCACAATGAAATATGGTGCACACAGCGCAGGATAAGTTTGCAAGCACTTTTTAATACACATATGTTTTGCTATCAATTCCAGCCCTATGGAAGTGAAACATAAAAAACACAGACATGGACAGCAGCCTTGGGTGCTGACTCAGTATCCTCACCCTTTGGAATAATCCACATTTCTATTTCAAACTCAGAGATCACTGCTTTTAATAAAGGGTGATGGTGTGATGGTGTAAGCATAGTGAAATCTAAAATAGTTATCGCCTTAATCTGCCTTAACCTGATGCTATACCAGTATACAGGATATCAAGCAAGCTAAAAGATGTTGTCTTGTAGATTTTTTAAAAAACAAGGTTTGCTTCCTTTTATAGAAAAAAAATCCAAATGAGATCTGATACAACAGGTTTTTCAAAATTATAGTAACAAACTACTGGAGGCTAAACTCAATCGTCTACATTTAATGTTCATTAATGTCAACAAACACAAACTGAACAACATTTAATCACCACATTTTTGATGATGAATCATGTTCAAGAGCAATCATGACATGAAAATACACCAAACAAGCACCAGTTACAAAGCTGCATGTAACTGAACATATCACTAATTTTATAAATTATTTATTTATAAAAAGCTAAGATAAAGATATGATATGATGATGCCCAGAAGAAGGATCCATTGTTTTGTAGTTAACAGAACATGAAGAATAATTCTCTGTTGTGGAAAGTGATGCTCTCTAATGATACAGATTTGCTAAAGGAAATGCACTCAAATAAAAGTTAGAAAGAGATCAGCAGTCCCACATTAGCTTTCTCCTTGCACTTTTACACTCTCTCCATTCATGGAACTATGGGATTTGGGGTTAAAAGTGTAATTATAACATTATTTCATATGGACATATTTCTTATATCCTCACTACACTTGCTCCTCGCTCTTGTTGGGGTTCGTATTCGTGAGAGGAGCCACTTGTGTAGGTTTGCAGCAACCAGCACAGACATACTTGAGAAAGCAGAGGTAAGCACTTCCACTAGCAATCACGGTGACAATAATTATGATGGTGGCACCAAAGGCTGGTGAGACCGAATCCTGCAGCACAGAGTGAAGGCCACTGCCATATGATGCTCCCTCGGTGGCTGACGACACGTCTGGTCTGCCTGTGCTGTGACCTGAGAAGAAGAAGAGGATGGGTGTTAGAGAAGCCAACAGAAAAGTTTATTGCCCATGATAGCTTGTGATTATTCTAGTATGACTAATGGTCATAAAACTGTGATACAGTACTTTGTGTATTCTATTCAAATCTGTGGTTGAGTGCAAGGTAGAAATAGACTAGTAGAAATAGTGGTAACATTACCATCATGATTAACCGGTACAGATAATGTTGTTAAAAACAAAACAAAACAAAACAAAATTCTAAGATATAGAGGTTTAAATGTTTTTATTTATTTATTTGCAAAATCACTGATTAACTGATTGATTATCACGGATACTATATAATAAAATAGTATGGATACTATATAATGAAATAATGCAGAATTAGGAATTACATAAATATTATTTTACTTTAGTGGTTTGATTTATCCCACATTTCCCACAATCAGCATTATTACAATAGTATAATCAAAGCTGCACATTTATACACTGCTTTTTGTACACCTGTCTCTATAGAAACACACCACAATAAGTAATATTTCAAGGGGCGTAGTAAGGCAACTACTGTAGTTTATTCTGGCTGATGTACACTATGTGATTTTCTAATAATTGCACACAAGATTACACAAGTCTGACTATAAAGTCTGTTGCCAGATGTACAGAGTCTAATCAAGTGCTAATAGAAAAGGATGACAGTAGCATGTGGCTTTCCTTGTAAAATTGTGCTGATCTGATGAAAATGTGTGCATATCGTGCAGTTTGTGTAAATGCCTTCAATTGAATTTTAGTTGTATAGAGCTGGGCGCATGGTGGCTTAGTGGTTAGCACATTCGCCTCACGGGGTTGGGGGTTCAATTCCCACCAGGCCTGTGTGTGCAAAGCTTGCATGTTCTCCATGTGCTGTGGAGGTCTCCTCCGGGTACTCTGGTTTCTTCCCCCATTTCAACAACGTGGATGGTAGACTGATTGGCATGTTCAAAGTGTTCCCCATGACCCAGATGGATGGATGGATGGATGGATGGATGGAGCTTTTAACATTGTCAGAAAGCAGCTTTACAGATAATTGGATGTAGATTTAGATTCCTAATGCACAAGCCAATACAACATGAGGAAGAAACCTTGAGAGGAACCAGACTTCAGGAACCCATTCTCTTCAGGGTGACACCAGATATTGTGATATATTACCTGTCTACAACTGTATGCTGTAAAGTAAAACAGGAGTAAGTATGTTAAAACGATATTCAGTATGATCATCATATATAATTGTAGATGCAGTACTTAGGTATCCAGGTGAGATTATACAATGAAGCAAAGGTGAGACTTGGGCAAAAAATGTTTTTAGGAAGTGTAAATCTTTAAGGTATCCATGTCACACAGGTTCCCAACCTTGGTCTTGGAGTAACCCCAGTCCTGACTGCACATTTTATGGTTTTATCTGTGTGACGGCAGGCCTGCAACCCGCATACACAAACACCATGTTCCTCGCACAACTGGCGGCTGGGTGCTGAATGGACAGCACCATTTCAGCACCCCATTTCTTTTGAACAGCAAGAGAGCGCATGGCTGTGGGGGGAGGGGACGCACGGCTGGCGGCCAATGAGTGGACCAGCTTCTCCTCATCGTCTGGCAGAAGAGAGCCGGCTATAAAAGGGTGTAGCAGGGTCAACGGGGTGACTTCATTCTCCAAACACATGAGTTTTGAGACATGTCTCTCTCTACCCTCCAGATGCCACACCTCGTTCCAACACACCAATTAAACACACCCACCCCATCCCTACTCCCATCCCCACTGACAGCTGTGGTCTGCCCAGGGGTACCGAAACCCCCTAATGACTTTTTTCATAGATGCCTGAAAATGGAGAGTAAATGTTCAGAAAATATTTTTTCAGCTGTTGCTTGACCAGATCAGTCTTGCAGTCCAGACAAACAAAGTGTGTAAAATTCCACTGACTCATTCAAAGAGATTTAACAGTCGCAGATATTGTTTTCATATGTTCAGATAGCAATCTGAGTCACTGCTAGAAATATCCGCAATCCATATATAAGGAATGAAACACTATGGGTTTACTATTATAGAAAAATGGTGTGTGATGCAACCTGACACAAAGCAGAGTTACTGTTACCACCCCAAAGTGGACAATTTTTCCTATAACAACATCACATACCAAAGTAATTTTCATAAAATCCTCTGCAATGAAGACTCTCCTGTGGAAGAAAACTAAGTTATTATTACACAGTGTGGACACCAGAGACTCCGTTTATAACCGCTAAATGAATGTCTCTGTACAGAAAGCTTCACTATATTAATTTAAAAAACAAAAAAACAAAACACATTTAATCTGTTTATTATTAGCCATAGATTATTTACATAGTGCGTCATACAAGTCCCTGTGAATGAGCTGTTACTGCAGAAACAATAATGTGTTAGAATGAGCAATTTAATATAAACCTGTAATTTAAATTACAGTCAGCACTATTGTCAGTACTGTTAAAGAAAATGAATAATGTCAAAAATCGTGATGGAGCAGAGATAAGGCGGATGCAAGTGCAGGACAACAGTTGTTTATTTGTAGAGACAGGCAGGCAGACAAATCCAAATCGTGATCCAAAGCGTAATCCATAAACATGCAAGAGGTCAGGCGATTGGCAAACAGGTATACACGGGGCTAGGCAGGAATCTAGGTCGATAACCAAAACAAGACACGAACTAGAACGAGGGACTGGAAGCGGAGAATCCAGCGTGAACTGACTATGACTATGACTATGACGCAAACTAACTCTAACATGAACCGTGACTATGAATACGCTAAACATTTACTTACTACTTACGACTTATTAATCTTCCGCGTTGTGTGCTGGGAAGCGCGCGGTATATATGCGGACCTGATTAGCGTGTAAACTGCTATCAACTGGGAGCAATACAGACCCACGTGAATTCCCAGCCAATGACGGAACAGGGAGGAGACATGACAAACATAAACAAAACACACGTGTCCCAATGTCACTACGGTCAACAGCGGAAAAGCAGGTGCTCGCGCATTTGCGCTTAGAGCACGCTGCTTCAAGGGGGAATCGTTACAGAACCCCCCCCCCTCCAAAGGCACTCCTCCCGGAGTGCCATGAGTCATCCCATTTCATTGGCGGCCCCGGCCCCCTGGGCTGAATGTCCCGAGCAGAGCCAGGAAACTGCACGGTGTTCTTGGTGGCGTAGGGAAGCAGAGCGACGACCTCAGCTGGACAGGGAGGCTGAGCGACGACCTCAGCTGGACAGGGAGGCTGAGCGATGACCTCGGCTGGACATGAGGGCAGAGCGACGACCTCGGCTGGGCATGAGGGCAGAGCGACGTCCTCGGCGAAGCAGGGAAACAGAGCACTGTACTTGGCGGAGCAGGGAAGCAGGGCGACGCCCTCATCGGAGCATGAAGGCAGAGCGACACCCTCGTCGGAGCATGAAGGCAGAGCGACACCCTCGTCGGAGCAGGGAAACAGAGCACTGTACTTGGCGGAGCAGGGAAGCAGGGCGACATCCTCATCGGCGCCTGAAAGCGGACCGACGTCCCCAGCTGAACTGGAAGGCAGAGCGAAGTCCCCTGTAAGGCCAGGGAGAGGCACGTGGGTCTCCGTGCGGCCAGGGAGAGGAGCGTGGGTCTCCTTGAAGCAGAAGAGGGGAACGCTATCTGCCATGGAGCAGGAAGGCTGAGCGACGTCCACAGCTGAACAGGGAGGCTGAGCGACGTCCACAGCTGAACAGGGAGGCTGAGCGACGTCCACAGCTGAACAGGGAGGCTGAGCGACGTCCACAGCTGAACAGGGTGGCTGAGCGACGTCCACAGCTGAACAGGGAGGCTGAGCGACGTCCACAGCTGAACAGGGAGGCTGAGGCTCTGAGGTCACTAGGTGAACCTTGGGCATGGGCGGAGCTTGGTTGTGCATGTCAGCAGACTGGGGCGTGAGCAGAACTTGGCTGTGCGTGTCAGTGGGTTGAACTGGGGCAACTGGGTCGGTAGACTTGGGCGTGAGCAGCATTTGGTCCTTAGGCTGAGATATTAGCAGAGCTTGGGCGTCAGAGCCTGGAGGCTTGGCTTGGGCGTCAGAGCCTGGAGGCTTGGCTTGGGCATCAGAGCCTGGAGGCTGGACCTGGAGCTCAGGGACTGGAGGCTGGACCTGGAGCTCAGGGATTGGAGGCTGGACCTGGAGCTCAGGGACTGGAGGCTGGACCTGGAGCTCAGGGACTGGAGGCTGGACCTGGAGCTCAGGGACGGGAGGCTGGACCTGGAGCTCAGGGATGGGAGGCTGGACCTGGAGCTCAGGGACGGGAGGCTGGACCTGGAGCTCAGGGACTGGAGGCTTGACTTGGACATCAGGGACTGGAGGCTTGACTTGGACATCAGGGACTGGAGGCTTGACTTGGATTTGGTCCTTCCTGACTTGAGACTTGCCTGGGACTTGGACCTTCCTGACTTAAGGCTTGACTTGGATTTCAGAGTTGCGCTCTGCATGAAGTTGCCTGTAGTAGTGGGTAAACGGCAGGGCCGGTGCACCTTCCAGACTTACCCCCCTGAGAAGTTGTTCTAGCTCCTCCTTTGCCTCCGGACTCCCGAATCGCATCGTGAATTCCCCCACAAACTGTTCTACACTGTCCAGGTTCCTACAGTGCTTATCCAGTTTGAGTTGCACCCATTGACAGGCCGGTCCAAAGAACTGGGACCACATGAATCGGAGCCAGTGCTTCTCCTCTGGCTTAGGGTCTGACAGGCTGGAGAAATAGAATTGACAATCTACCAGGAAATACTCTGGGGCACCGAAAAATCCATCAAATGGATCAGGAAGCTCCATAATTGTCCATTGTGGGAAGTGGACTGAGTCCATCGCAGGGACGGTGGGCGTCGACTTCCGGGTTCTGCGTCTCCTCCGTTCTCCTGCTGCATCCATGTTTCGGCGGAAGATTCTGTCACAAATCGTGACGGAGCAGAGATAAGGCGGATGCAAGTGCAGGACAACAGTTGTTTATTTGTAGAGACAGGCAGGCAGACAAATCCAAATCGTGATCCAAAGCGTAATCCATAAACATGCAAGAGGTCAGGCGATTGGCAAACAGGTATACACGGGGCTAGGCAGGAATCTAGGTCGATAACCAAAACAAGACACGAGCTAGAACGAGGGACTGGAAGCGGAGAATCCAGCGCGAACTGACTATGACGCAAACTAACTCTAACATGAACCGTGACTATGAATACGCTACTCACTCACTCACTCACTCACTCACTCACTCACTCACTCACTCACTCACTCACTCACTCACTCACTCACTCACTCACTCACTAATCTTCCGCGTTGTGTGCTGGGAAGCGCGCGTTATATATGCGGACCTGATTAGCGTGTAAACTGCTATCAGCTGGGAGCAATACAGACCCACGTGAATTCCCAGCCAATGACGGAACAGGGAGGAGACATGACAAACATAAACAAAACACACGTGTCCCAATGTCACTACGGTCAACAGCGGAAAAGCAGGTGCTCGCACATTTGCGCTTAGAGCACGCTGCTTCAAGGGGGAATCGTGACAAATAATGCCTTCTGACATCAGATGTGAGAATTCAACAGAGCTATGATAGAATAATTAAAATTAAAATTGTGTGATTCTAACTCATTTTAATTGGTTGGTTTTTATCACAGCCAAGAAAAAACAAAAAACAGAATAAGATAAAAATGAAGCATTGCAAATTTTCAGTCAGTATGTAAATGACTTTAAAGCAGATGTATTCAGACATTCCCCCCATGTTATAATTGTACCTGAACAGGATATGTTTTATGTAAAAAAAAAAAAAAAAAAAAAAAAAAAAAATTCCATTCACATGTAACTTCATTAAATGGACTTTTTTTGTGTGCAAAATTCTCAAAGGCAACAGTTATACTTCCAGTTTTCTCAAGATGCCTAAGGGTTTGTAAGAGTGAAAAACTGATAGCTTATCAGTCGATGGCTAACCGAGACAGTGTGTGTGAGAAGGGGAAATGAAGAGGGAGCAGGCAGATAAAAGCAATACGGTGATGAGAGAGAGGTGGGGTGAGATGGAGAGGAAGGGAGGAGAGGGACAGCAGGAGGAAGAATGTGTGTGGATGATGATGATATGGGTTGCTCAATGCCACATAATTGCAACACAACTGGCTTCAGACTGTTGATACAAATTGCACAATAGCCTATTTCGTTTATATATTTGACTGAAATATATATGTGCCGGCGCACAGGAAACAAAATCGCTCCTCCCGCGACTGCCACTGTGGTGCTGAAGAGACAGCTCCGCTTCAGCATCACCAATGTTTTGGACGGCTGGAGAGCACGTAGTGGCGGGGCCATTGACCCATTCTTCTAAACATATTGTCTTTAAATCTTGTTCAAATGGATTCAAGTCAGGTGATTGACTGGGCCATTCTAACACCCTGATTTTTTTTTCTCTGAAACTAATTGAGAGTTTCCTTTGCTGTATGATTTGGATCGTTGTCCTGATGGAAGGTCCACCCATGTCTCATGTTCATCATCCTGGTGGATGGCAACAGATTCTTCTCAAGAATCCCCCAGAAAAGGGCTCCATTCATCATTCCTTCAATTAAATGAAGTCTGCTAGTACCATGCGATGAAAAACAGCCCCACACCATGATGCTTCCACCTCCAAACTTCACTGTTGGTATAGTGTTTTTAGGGTGATGTGCAGTACCATTTCTACTCCAAACATGGTGTGTAGTTCAATTTTGCTCTCGTCTGACCAGACTACACTCTCCCAGTATTTCATAGGCTTGTCCAAATGAGTTGTAGCAAACTTCAAACATGCTTCGACATGCCTTTTCTTTAGTAATGGAGTCTTGTGGGGTGAGCATGCATAGAGGCCATGGCGGTGGAGTGCACTGCCTATTGTTTTCTCTGTGACGATGGTACCTGATGGTACCTGCTGCCTCAAAGTATTTCTGGAGCTCTTTCCGAGTAGTCCTTGGCATTTGGGCTACTCTTCTGACTATTCTTCTGACTCCCTGGTCAGACATCTTGCGAGGAGCTCCTGTGCGTGGCTGGTTGATGATGGAGTGATGTTGCTTCCACTTGTGGATACTGACCCCAATGGTGCTTACTGGAAAATTCAGAAGTTTTGAAATAAGTCTGTATCTGATTCCATCAATGTGTTTTTCAACAATTGTGAAGGTCTTGGGAGAGCTCTTTGCTCTTACCCATCATGAGATGTTTTTTGTGAGACACCTTGGTAACAAAATGCCTTTTTATAGACCATCAATTTACTAACCCAGCTGATATTAATTTGCACAGATAGGGGGTATAATTACTTACAGATTTCAGCTGGTTCCTTGCCTTACCTTGCCTTGGAGAACTGCTTTTTCTTAGCGTGTTAGCACTTTTTCCCTGTCATTCCACTTTATTACACATAACTTTATTTATAGACTTTAATGTTGTGATTTCTTTGTATGTGTGGATTTCTTGTGTTAGTACTGATGTCTGGTGAAAATATCATGTGAATAACCTCATTGGAAATATATTTACTGAAAAAAATGTTGGCACATCCAATACTTATTTCTCACACTGCATCTTGTGTATGGTCTATGAACAACCCCATTCTGTATACATCTTATGTATGGTCTACGAACAGTGCCCCATTTTGTATACATCTTGTGTACGGTCTATAAACAGTACCCGATTCTGTATATAGCTCATGTACAGTCTATGAACAGTATCCCATTCTGTTTATATCTTATTTATGGTATATAAGCCAGTACCCCATTCTGTATATATCTTATGTATGGTATACAATCAGTACCCCATTCTGTATATATATTATGTATGGTCTATAAACAGTACCCGATTCTGTATATAGCTCATGTACAGTCTATGAACAGTTCCCATTCTGTTTATATCTTATGTATGGTCTATGAACAATACCCTAATCTGTATATATCTTATGTAATGTCTATAAATAGTACACCATATTACCCAATTCTGCATAGATCTTATGTACAGTATACAATCAGTACCCCATACTGTATATATATATATATATATATATATATATATATATATATATATATATATATATATATATATATATATATATATATATAATGTATGGTCTATAAACAGTACCCCATTCAGTATATATTTTATGTACGGTCTATGAACAGCACCCCATTCTGTATATATCTTATGTTTGGTCTATGAAAAGTATCCCACAGTACCCTATTCTGTACAGTATATACAGTACTGTGCATAAGTCTTTGGCACCCTATTGTGTTAGTACAAACTTTGTTAGAGATTTTCATTTTTTGACTTCATTTTGTACTGACGAATCAGTACAAAAAAAAAAAATTATATTTCCAAACATTAGTTTTCCAGCACAAAATTAAATGTTACAGAAAAATATTTGTATGTCAGTAAAGAAAGCAGCATATTACATAAGAGACCACTTTTCACACAAAAGAACATAATGAAGACTGTTGGGTTTTGCTGCAAAAATAAGAAGCAAATGCGACAGTCAAAGTCTGCAGAAGAACTGTGGCTGGTTCTGCAAGATGCTCAATAAAACTTACAGCTCATTTCCTCATCAAACTACACAAACTGTACCTCAGACTACTAATATTTTTATTTTTTTTATTTTTTTTAAAGCAAATGGTCATCACACCAAATATCAACTTCATTTATTTCTGTTTATAGCTCTTTATAGTATTTATTTTAATTTAGAAACATTTCATTTCATTATGTTTGAAGGCATCTTTGCTGTACAGCTTTTGTTTGCATGTAACTAAGACTATAGCCTATACATAAAATGTATGGTCTATGAAATTTATGTATAGGCTATAGTCTTAGGCTATTAGGTCTTCAATGTGTCCTGTTAACAGGACACACTGATGGGTCAATCCTGAATCAAACCGAGATCGCTTTACCTTTGGTGATGCTCGGGGAAAGAAGAGAAAACACGAAGTGCTTTAGGAGAAAAAGAAGAAGTCGGACCGTGGACATTCTTGCTATGCAAACCATCTGCTCGGGAGAAAAAGAAGTGAAAATGTCAGTGTAATCTAAGTAAAACGGGATCCAGTCCCTTAAACGTGACGTGTCTGCTTGATAAAATCAGGTGTTTTTTTTTTTACATCATTATAACACTTTTTACATACTGTTATATTTACAGAAGGAGAAAATAGCCGACTTACGTACCGAAGGCTCAGTAGTCTAGTGGGCGTTTTTTATTCATTGTGTCTCATACAGACACAACCTCAAGTTCACAACCCCAAATCCGCATCCACATCCGCTCAAATTCCCATTTAAAATCCCCGTTCATCACAGGAAACGTGCACAACATCTGGACAGCTCGAGCCGCTCTGTTCCGGTAATGAAAGAATTTCTTCATAAAGCTGAACAGAACAGAAGAGTACAACACACACACACACACACCGATCTCCTGCTCTGTTTGTGATTTGGGGGTTTCACAGAGCTGCTTAAATCACTGCTAAGCGAATTACACTTCACACCCGTCACACTGCACATGGATGTACATCACTAATGGTAAATATGGTATATCTCGCTTTTCTAACCTTAGCGGTTTACAAAAGCGCTTTACACTGTCTCTCTCTCTCACACACACACTAATTGCTGCAGAGCTGCCATGCAAGGCGCTAACTTCCAATTCCGTTTCTTGCCCAAGGACACTTTGGTATGTGTAGACATGTGGGCTGGGAATCCAACCGCCAACCCTATGATTAGTGAACAACTCGCTCTACCACCTGAGCCACAGACCCCATCACTACAGTTGTGCTTCTCACCCTACATCCTCTGCCTCCAGGACCCACAGTTACCCTCTCTTACTCTCCCATAATTCTAATTATTTCATAAAACAACAAACATGGAGTAATAGCCTCCTAAGAACTGAGGTTTTAAAAAAGTATCTTTTCATATGAACGCTTTTATTGTTTTAATATGGCCACTGTAGTAGAGAGCAATAAAACAAAATGTAAAGATTTCTGTTATCTGTCATAATTGTATGAATATTAACACTGTAAATAAAACACACATGGTCATCCTGTAACGAAGTAAAACATACGTGTTCATCCTGTAACTAAATACAACATATGTGGTCATCTTCTAACTAAATACAACGTACTGGTCATCCTGTAACTAAATACAAAATGCGTTGTCATCCTGTAACTAAATACAACATATAGGGTCATCCTGTAACTAAATACAACATGCGTAGTCATCCTGTAACTAAATGCAACTTGTGTAGTCATCCTGTAACTAAATACAACATACAGGGTCATCCTGTAACTAAATACAACATACAGGGTTATCCTGTAAATAAATACAACATGTGTGGTCATCCTGTAACTAAATACAACATGTGTGGTCATCCTGTAACTAAATACAACAAACAGGGTCATCCCGTAACTAAATACAACATACAGGGTCATCCTGTAACTAAATACAATATGCGTAGTCATCCTGTAACTAAATGCAACTTGCGTAGTCATCCTGTAACTAAATACAACATGCGTGGTCATCTTGTAACTAAATACAACATGTGTAGTTATCCTGTAACTAAATACAACCTATGTGTCCATCCTGTAACTCAGTAAAACATTAATTTAGTACTAAGTACTTTAGACTTCTTTTCTAAGACCACTTTCCAGACTGATTCTTCAGATGCAATATGTTTGTGTTCTTCATTTTGTTGTTTGTTTCCAGTTTTCCTTAATCTGAGGCTCTCTGGAAGCTAACAGATCCAATTGTCAGAGGCAATTGACATAATTGCTCCAGAAGCTGCTGCCTGAGATCACTGAGCATGAAAGAGAGACCTGAGGACAGCGACTGAAGCAGCGCTCACTGAGACTTAATTGCATTTGTCAAGATCACAGTAATTTTTGGCATTTCTTCTAAATCTGTAAGGTTAATAATGAATATTGATGTGGTGACTCACTGTATGAATAAATAAATAAAAAAGTACAAGTAATTACAAGTTCAGTTTTAAACAAAAGCTTTCATCAAGCATTTTATTGAGATTCTATTTATATATGTATATGTCTTACACTTGTATCCAAGACAATTAGAGTAAAAATTCAACGCTACAATTTGTGTGTTGAACTTTGCTTAAGGTGACTTCCTGTGAAAACAAGATTGGCTGAGTTTCATTGGGAATGTTAAACTCATCCAATGTAATACAAAATGTGTGGGAATTGTAATGATTTTGTGCAAAAGTGCATGTAAGCAAATCTTCAACTGTTTGGTGTTTTCCACTCCTTACTTTGTGAGTCTATCTTAATCCAATTTTAATACCCTAATATCTATATTCTGATTTTTCTAGATTCAATTGTAATTGTAATTTTTTAAGCTTTCACTTGGCTGTTATAAGCACTGCTTACATATTTTCATGGCTGATTTGGTAAAAAGTGAATGTCAAAACACAATTTTGTCTTCACATGAACTAGAAAGGGGAGCACTGTGTCCTAGTGGTTAGCACATCTGCCTCACACCCCCAGGACCCCCTCAAATCGTGCCTCTGCCCTGCACATGCAGAGCTTTGCTTCCAGGTACTCTGGTTTCCTCCCTCAGCTGAAAGACATGTATTGTAGGCTGATTGACATTTTGTGCAGTTGTGCCCTGCAATGGGTTGGCACCCCATCCAGGGTGTCCCCTGCCCTGTACCCCAAGCTCCCTGGGATAGGCTCAATGTACCCCCATGACTCTGTGTAGGATAAGTGATACAGAAAATGGATGGCATACACAAATATAAATGTAATACAATGAAACAAACCACTTAATTATATCAGAAATATATATATATATATATATATATTGCATTGTTTCTGAAACAGAAGACTGACTCATGAAAATATGAGTGACACTTTATTTTAAGGAACACCTATTAAATGTTAATAAGGGTCCTGTTCATTTTTTCAATAAAGCACAAATTAGACACTTAGTCTACTAATACAAAAGAGAATTTATTCAAAATTATCCAAAATGATTTATTCATTATGAATTAGACTTTATTCAGAAACAACTCTTTTCAAAAAGTCAATGTCTGTCTCAAAGTTTAAAGTCATTTCATGTATTTTTTTGTAGTGAAAAAAGGATGAATACCAAAGGCCAGTATGTATTGTGTCCAAAACAGAGGGCACAATGAATTCATATGAGAAAAAATATATTTGAAGCGCATTCCTATTGATATATTATAATTTTTTCCGTACACCTGTGTGACTAGGAATAGGAAATTGTTCAACCATGACTTCCTGTTTCACAGGGGTATAAATATGAGGTAACACATAGTCCTGTCATATCACAGCAAACCAGTGACTACATTTCCCATACTGCGCTGCAGACTACAAACATGGTTGCCATAAACTGCAATTCCCAGAACACTGTATGAAATTCACAGCACTCACAACCAGAGTATAAAGAGACTGTTTAAACACAATGACTCACCGTACCAAACATTTGATTCATGGTCTTTGATCTTGTTTCTCACTCTCGATTCTTGCCTTGCCTCGTTTATGCCTGTTTGCAGATCGTCTGACCCATTGCCTGTTTTTGACTATGCTATTGTCTCATGATTTGGATTTGTCTGCCTGCCTCTCTTTATTAAAAGCTCTTATCTGCACTTGCATCTGTCCTAACCTCCGTTACATTAATATTGTGACAGAATACTTTGCCTCAACATGGAAGCAGCAGGAGAGCAAGGAGAGTGTCACACCAGAGTACAATGGGGATGACTGGCCACCCTTCATGTCAGTACAGTTTCCCCAGTGGTCTGACATAGACCTCCCAGATCCGAATTATGGATTGTGTGACTACCCGAGGCATTTCATTTTCCACTGCCAAATGTAATTTTCAAGTCCGGCGAACCCAAAGCAAAGGGCAGTGGCTCGGGTTCCTTGTGTCTCGGCTTTATGGCCCAGCCTACCAATGGGCACAGTATCTGGCCAGTACAGGGTCCAGTGCTCTCACCCAAGTAACTCAGTTTGCGGAACTATTTTTAAAGGAGTCTGCTGACACGGACAAGCAAGTTCTGATCACACCCAAGTCTGCTGACACGGCCAATCAGTTCTGCTCATGCCTGAGTCTGCTGACACGGACAACCAAGTTCTGCTCATGCCTGAGTCTGCTGACATGGACAAGCAAGCTGTGCTCACGCCTGATTTGGATTTGTCTGCCTGCCTCTCTTTATTAAAAGCTCTTATCTGCACTTGCATCTGTCCTAACCTCCATTAAAGCATTGAAATTGCCAATTTCCACGATCAGGTCAATAATTAAGAAGTTTCAATCAACTGGAATTGTTATGAATCAACCTGGAAGTGGACATGTGTCTAACTGTCTCAACGCACTTTGAAGGGGATGGTTCGAGTGGCCAAAAAATCTCCAAGGATCACAGCTGGAGAATTGCAGAAGTTAGGTGGGGTCAGAAAGTCTCCAAATATATTTAACATACAGTGGAGGAAATATGTATTGGACGCATCAACATTTTTTTCAGTAAATATATTTCCAATGAGGCTATTCACATGAAATTTTCACGAGACATCAGTATTAACTCAAGAAATCTGGAAATATAAATATAAATATAAATATAAATACAAAGTCCATGATCAGAAAAGCAAACACAATAAGGCTTGGAAATATGACAGAGACTATGCAACTGAGCGTAATACTTCATGTAGACCTAGCTGTTATGACACGTTGGCGGAGACAAACGCGGACTGGCGATAGAGATAACGTGGGACGGACAACAGACGGAACATGGAACGAGATAAGAGTCAGGATAAATCAGGTAATCAGGTTATAAGGGGCGTAGGCAAAAGCGTAGTCTAAGGACAAGCGGATATTGACAACCAAGTAAACGTATATAACAATAAGGCTTGGTAAACAAACAGAGACGAGGCTGCTGAGCAGTTACTTCGCAAGTGGCTGACGTTAATGAGGCCCTTTTATAACTTTAGATGTAGTGCAGGTGTTCATAATCAGAACTCTGGCGTACTCGAGCGCGGGCATGGCTGGGAAGTGTAGTCCTCTTCCGCCATGTCCCTGGACGGCACTACACGTTGTGAACTGCAGCCGCGAGTTCGCCGTAGCGTAACACTAGCGTTCAAAAAGTCTCTTTTATAGCGTGGTTGTGAGTGCTGTGAATTGGATGCAGGTGTGCATGATTAGAATGAGTGTGAGCCTTCTGTGTGTGAGTGTGTGTGTGTGTGTGTGTGTGTGTGTGTGAGACTGTTCTGGGAATTGTAGTCCATGGCGGCCATGTTTGTAGGCTGCCATGCAGTATGGGAAATGTAGTGACTGGTTTGCTGTGATATGACAAAAGTCCATAAATGAAGTTATGTGTAATAAAGCGGAATAACACAGGGAAAAAAGTATTGAACATGCTAAGTGAAATTCATTGAATACTTCGTGGAGAAGCCTTTGTTTGTAATGACAGCTTCAAGATGCTTCCTGTATGAAGAAATTAATCGGCCGCAGTATTCTGGTATGAGTTTGGCCTTTTCTTCTAAACATATTGTCTTTAAATCTTGTTCAATTGGATTCAAGACAGGTGATTGACTGGGCCATTCTAACATCATTTTCTCTTAGAGTTTCCTTTGCTGTATGCTTTGGAAAGTTGTCCTGCTGGAAGATCCATCCACATCTCATGTTCATCATCCTGGTGGATGGCAGCAGAATCTTCTCAAGAATCTTCCAGTAAAGGGCTCCATTCATTGTTCCTTCAATTATGAGAAGTCTGCCAGTACCATGCAGTGAAAAACAGCCCCACACCATGATGCTTCCACCTCCAAACTTCATTGTTGGTATAGTGTTTTAAGGGTGATGTGCATTGCCATTTCCTCAGCAAACATGGTGTGTAATATGACAGCCAAAAAGTTCACTTTTTCTCTCTTCTGACCAGACTACACTCTCCCAGTGTTTCATAGGCTTGTCCAAATGAGTTGTAGCAAACTTTAAACAAACTTTGAAATGCCTTTCTTTAGTAATGGAGTTATTTTGGGTTGAGCGTGCATAGAGGCCATGGCAGTGGAGTTCATTGCCTACTGTTTTCTCTGTGACGATGGTACCTGCTGCCTCCAAGTGTTTCTGGAGCTCTTTCTGAGTGGTCCTTGGCTCTTGGGCTTCTCTTCTGACTATTCAGTAGTAGTATTCAACTTTAGGCGCCGACGTGAGTGGCAGCCGGTCACAGCAGCTCCTGCAGCTTTTTAAACTTTAACTTCTTTTTATCACCTCTTTCCGACTTTCTATCATTCTGGTTTTACGCCAGACTTTTTATTTCACCTTATTGTCTATATTTGTGCCCGAATTTGTCATTTTAAACATTTTTCTTGCCGTATTTGGACCCACCAAGATTATTCGGACAATGCTTGTTTATTCAAGGGAGTAGCTCCTGATGTATCAGATTAGGGCGTCGGACTACGGAGGCACAGGCGAGGGATGAGAGTGGGTGCGAAGGTTAGAGAGAAGCAGGAGAGAAAAAGGAGACTCAAACCTTGCCTTCCATCATTTGTTATGGGGAATGAAAGATCACTGGCTAACAAGTCAGACGAGATTGCAGCACCGACGAGTAGCCAGCACGAGTACAGGGAGGCCAGTTTGTTGTGCTTCACGGAGACATGGCTAACAGGGATCATTCCTGATTCTTTGGTCGCGATAGCTGGCTTCACACTAGTGCAAGTGTCTTGGATAAATCAACCTTTTTAGGTTAAGTCAAAAACTTTAGAGACAGAGGGTTTAGTAGATGTCAAAAAGTAAATAAACTTTATTGAATACCAATAAAGTGTGACAGTCTGCAGAAAGTCCAAATTATGCAAACACTCACAGCCCTTTTTATACTTTTCTCGACAGCATAGTCATTGTAGGTGGGGTTTTGACTTTCCTCATTAAAACAGACCACTCTTCTTTGCCACAATTAAATATTCATGTCTATGTGTTATCTTAAATTTGTGGAGCATGCGCAGTTAGTTGTTTTTTCGATTATGCTTTAGTAATAATTCTAAATGTTGGAATTAACATATGTTAATGTTAGTTACACATATTGATTACGCTTCATAAATATTTTCTATATGAGCTGACAGAGGAAAACAGAGCGGTAAGAAGAAGGGAGGAGGTATAGCTGTCTCAAAATGGTGCAACGCTATACACATAACGGTGAAGGAAAGCATGTGTATGCCAGATATGGAACTACTGGCTGTGGGACTGAGACCATACTACTTGCCCAGGGAGTTCTCTCACGCCATTGTTGTGACTGCATACTTCCCACCATCGGTCGTAGCAGCACGCACCTGTGACAACATCCACTCCACCATTGCAAAACTTCAGACACGACACCCGAGCGCACGCATGATTATTAACGGGGACTTCAACCATGTCCCCCTCTCTAAAACTCTTACAAACGTCACACAATATGTAAAATGCAAAACAAGGGAGAATAAAATCTTGGACCAGCTGTATGCCAATGTGAAGCGGGCATACAGCTCCACTGCCCTTACACCTCTAGGTAGATCAGACCACAACTTGATCTACCTTGCACCTGTGTACAAGCCTGTAGTCAAACAGCAGCCTGTCACTACCAAGATCGTAAAGGTGTGGTCTAGTGAGGCCGAAAAGGCCCTGCAGGACTGCTTCGAGACCACAGAGGACCACGAGGATCACGCAGAGGACACTGAGGGACTCTCCCAGTGTATTACGGACTACATACGCTTCTGTGAGGAAAGCATTGTACCCATAAATAAGATCCACTGTTTTTCAAACAACAAGCCATGGATCAACAAAGACATTAAATCCCTCTTAAACAGGAAAAAGAGAGCAGTCATGGCAGGAGACAATGAAGAGGTCAGGTCAGTCCAAGAAGAGCTAAGGAGGGAGCTGAGGAAAGCAAATAACAGCTACCGGGAGAGGCTAGAGTGCAAACTGGAAAAAAACAACGCCAAAGAGGTATAGGAATGCATGAACAGGATTACTGGACTTACAAATTCCAGACCAGCCATGGAGGGCAGCCTGGAACATGCAAATGAGCTAAACCGTTTTTTCAACAGGTTTGACTCAGCCCCCACCCCTGAGAGCTCAAATGGACACACTCCTGATGATGAGGACAATACAGAATCATCACAGACACAGGCACCCCAATGACACTCTCCCCCTCCACCAGCCCATTAGTAACATCAAGTCTGTGCTCAGCCCTTCCCCGGGCTAATTCCCTTACAATATATATAATGTACAGTATGTCACAAAAGTGAGTACACCCCTCACATTTTTGTAACTATTTGATTATATCTTTTCATGTGACAACATTGAAGAAATGACACTTTGCTACAATGTTAAGTAGTGAGTGTGCGGCTTGTATAACAATGTAAATTTGCTGTCCCGTCAAAAATAACTCAACACACAGCCATTAATGTCTAAACCGCTGGCAACAAAAGTGAGTACACCCCTAAGTGAAAATGTCCAAATTGGGCCCAAAGTGTCAATATTTTGTGTGGCCACCATTATTTTCCAGCACTGCCTTAACCCTCTTGGGCATGGAGTTTGGGCACCAGAGCTTCAAGCTGGAGTCCTCTTCCACTCCTCCATGATGACATCAGGGAGCTGGTGGATGTTAGAGACCTTGTGCTCCTCTACCTTCTGTTTGAGGATGCCCCACAGATGCTCAATAGGGTTTAGGTCTGGAGACATGCTTGGCCAGTCCATCACCTTCACTCTCAGTTTCTTTAGCAAGGCAGTGGTCATCTTGGAGGTGTGTTTGGGGTCGTTATCATGCTGGAATACTGCCCTGTGGCCCAGTCTCTGAAGGGAGGGGATCATGCTCTGCTTCAGTATGTCACAGTACATGTTGGCATTCATGGTTCCCTCAATGATCTGTAGCTCCACAGTGCTGGCAGCACTCATGCAGCCCCAGACCATGACACTCCCACCACCATGTTTGACTGTAGGCAAGACACACTTGTCTTTGTACTCCTCACCTGGTTGCTGCCACACAAGCTTGACACCATCTGAACCAAATAAGTTTATCTTGGTCTCATCAGACCACAGGACATGGTTCCAGTAATCCATGTGCTTAGTCTGCTTGTCTTCAGCAAACTGTTTGCGGGCTTTCTTGTGCATCATCTTTAGAAGAGGCTTCCTTCTGGGATGACAGCCATGCAGACCAATTTGATGCAGTATGTGCTGTATGGTCTGAGTCCTGACAGGCTGACCCCTCACCCCTTCAACCTCTGCAGCAATGCTGGCAGCATTCATACGTCTATTTCCCAAAGACAACCTCTGGATATGATGCTGAGCACATGCACTCAACTTCTTTGGTCGATCATGGCGAGGCCTGTTCTGAGTGGAACCAGTCCTGTATGGTCTTGGCCACCATGCTGCAGCTCACTGTCAGGGTCTTGGCAATCTTCTTATAGCTTAGGCCATCTTTATGTAGAGCAACAATTCTTTTTTTCAGATCCTCAGAGAGTTCTTTGCCATGAGGTGTCATGTTGAACTTCCAGTGACCAGTATGAGGGAGTGTGAGAGTGGTGACACCAAATTTAACACACCTGATCCCCATTCACTCCTGAGACCTTGTAACACTAACAAGTCACATGACACCGGGGAGGGAAAATGGCTAATTGGGCCCAATTTGGACATTTTCACTTAGGGGTGTAGTCACTTTTTTTGCCAGCGGTTTAGACATTAATGGCTGTGTGTTGAGTTATTTTGAGGGGACAGCAAATTTACACTGTTACACAAGCTGTACACTCACTACTTTACATTGTAGCAAAGTGTAATTTCTTCAGTGTTGTCAAATGAAAAGATATAATCAAATATTTACAAAAAATGTGAGGGGTGTACTTTTGTGAGATACTGTATATAGATATATATAATGTATAGAGAGTTTGCGCCTATGTCTATACATATTTATACATCCTGTATATACTATTTATATATCCCTGTATTGTTATCCTTACTAACTCTTTTAACTCTTCTTTCTTTTCTTTTTTTTTTTTCTTTTTTTTTACTGCTGCTGTGACACCCTAATTTCTCCATCTGGGGATTAATAAAGTATTATCTTATCTTATCTTATCTTATTCTTCTGACTCCATGGTCAGAAATCTTGTGAGGAGCTCCTGTACATGGCCGGTTGATGACGGATTGATGTTGCTTCCACTTGTGGATAATATTCCCAATGGTGCTTACTGGAAAATTCTGAAGTTTTGAAATAAGTCTGTATCCGATTCTATCAATATATTTTGCAACAATAAGGTTGTGAAGATCTTGGGAGAGATCTTTGCTATTACCCAATATGAGATGTTTCTTGTGTGACACGTTGGTAATGAAAAGCCTTTTTATAGACCATCAATTTACAAACCCAGCTGATATTAATTTGCACAAATAGGAGGTATAATTACCTTCTAAATACTTACAGATTTCAGCTGGTTCCTTGCCTTGGAGAACTGCTTTTTCTTAGCGTGTTAGTACTTTTTCCTGCGTCATTCCACTTTCTTACACATAACTTTATTTATGGAGTTTAATGTTGTGATTTCTTTGTATGCGTGGATTTCTTGAGTTAATACTGATGTCTGGTGAAAATTTCATGTGAATAACCTCATTGGAAATATATTTACTGAAAAAAATGTTGACGCATTCAATACTTTTTCCCCCCACTGATATATAGAGTTATACATACACTCATCATGGACATGAATGTCAGGACAATATTGGGCTTGTGAATTATTTCTCACCAAATTAGTAGTTTTAGTGTTTGTTATCAGATAACAGATTAAGCTAGGATAGGCTACTGGAAGTTAGCAACATAAACCATGAACAGCCTATTAAATTAATTGTAAAATTTGTTCTCTCAATGCAGTTTCATCCTTGGTTGTGAAATTAGAGGAAAAAGCTTCTAAATGTGATTTTTTTGCAGGGTGGGGATGAGATAAATATTAGTTAAATTGGGGCATGTGATAGTGTTGGTTGGACGTGGTTAAATGAGGATATCCATTTTATTCCTTATTACATGTGTAATAAAGAATAAAATGCCTTGTTGTAGGAAGAGAGCTATTTTTTATGATGCCTCCTATTATGATTTCAGTGTTCTCATCCCTTCTTTGCTCAATCTTTGAAACTGATATAGGCAGAACACATATTCCTGTTAATTTATAAATATTGAAAATAATATATTTTATATTCTAATAATAAGAAATATTACTACAATTATTAAGACTTCATACATATTATATCTGTGTCACCTGTAACACTGTAGCTGTGATCAGCAGCAATATGCTCTATGTTTTTAGGTCCAGGGCTGCATCGTGGTGCAGGGGCCCTCCTCTTTTTGACCACAGGACGATGCACAAAGATGGTGTGTATAACATCTGGTCTCAGCCTAGTCTTGGACTTTTTGGTCCTGAAAAACTGGTCTGCCTCAAAATGTGCTTGCAGAGTGACTTGAGTGTACTTCCCACACACAACTCCTTTATGGGATGAATTTTCCGTTAAAAGTATTGCGGTCACGGATCGAAAAATAATAAGTGTGAATCAAACATTTAAAAATACATGCAAAATTATATTGCACAAAACTGAAACATGAATTCAAAGTTTTCTGAATTGCACACAAAATCGTTTTCCTTGGTTATATTACTGTGTTTTTTGGCTCTCTCATGTTTTCTTTTTTTGAACACTTGCACTGTTTTTCCCTTCGTGCTTGTTTCCACATTCTCTGCTTGCTTTTCCAAATGTTGCAGTTCGAGTTTCATGTAAATTAGGGCGGGCTTTAGTCCACTACAGATAGATCGTAAGGTGGCGCAAATTGTTTAAGAAAAAAAACACAGACAGGGCATTATTTGGGTACTCTGTGTATATATGACATTTTCAAAGGGTAAAAATAACCCTGAAAATATTAACCCATTTATGAAATAAAATTAACCCAGCGTTTTTGTAAAAGTTAAACCATCACCCAAAATGTGTTCTGTTGTATAATTTCCCAGCCTTTGGGTTAAAAATAAACCAATTTGGGTTGTTTTTAACCCAGTGTTTTTTAGAGTGTAGGGAAACCATATGTACGTACTCCTTTCTCTGAGCTATTGGAGCTTCCCCATGCAACATAGCAAACCATGGTGGACACTATACAAGGACAACATGGAGGAAAGAATACAGACAAAATGCTTGACATGCTTTTCAGTTTATTCAGGGTGTCCACAGGTCCTTAAAAAGTCTTAAAATTTCTTAAATTCCTTAATGTAAAAATAAGGTCTTAATAAGCATTAAAATGTCTTAAATCGTTGCTGTTTGAGATGTAAACCTGTGTGACTGTGTTGCAGGGTGTATGCGGCTCATCAGTGTTTTAGAGCGACTCGGGTCACATAAATGACGCACCACACCAACTTCATCTCTGTCTGTGATACGAGTTTGAGTCAATTATAACCTGCTTTTAGACACAACATGCACCAGATTCACTTAGTTAGTATGGAAGCCCTAAGCAGCCCTGCATTATTCATTTTTTTCTTTGTTGTTTTCTCGTGATCTTGAATTAATGTTCTCGTGATCTTGCATTAACCAAAAGCCATTTTCTCACGACATAATATTGTTGTGAGAAAATCTCACGCTTTTTGAATGGGACTGGTGTTACACGCATGTTGCCATCTTTGCCATCATAAATGTAATAATTCCCTGCAGTAGAGATGGACTTTATCTGCGCATTAAGAGAGAGGGGTGTCCCCCTTCTCAAGTGTCGGACACTAATGTGGAAGTCATCAGTCCTGCAGGGATAAAGTATTTTTGTAGGCCACCCCAGAAATTAGCATCACCCTGGTTCCCTCAAAAAAAAATCCAGTAAGATTTTTCCATTGACCTTGGAATAATTTCGAAAATAATCTCTGGGACCAACAAAAGTTTATGATTCTTACATGTTTCGTTCATTAAGATAAGATTAATAAAATTTTGAAGCCTAAATACACTCGCCAGAAGTAAAAAGCTAATTTTAGGCTATAAATGAACTACACCACGGTCTCATGACTTCAACATCACCACCACTACACTTCCAACAACTTTTTCAATCATTTTTTTTTTTAAACAATACAATTGGCAAATACTACAAATTGATAAATCTACAAGTTGAAAAGTTTGAGTTGCAAGATGGCGAGTATAAACACAATGAGGCTGTAGTAGATGAGGTTTCCTGTTTGGCGTGATGACGTTTAATGTCCCCGACAACCTCTGTAGTCCCATTTAGCCACTTGTTAGCAACTGCCTTTTTCAAGACATGTAAAAGCTTTTTTAAAAAAATTTATACGAAATATGATTGTTTACATTAAAATCTATTATAATAAAGTATGATAGGGTGAAAAAAGTGAGAATTGAAGTGTAGAAAGTCACTTTTCATCAAAAGTGTCCTGACAAAGCGTGTTCTCATTCATCCCGGGTGCGCTTCATAAGCTGAAAACGCTGTACAGCGTGTTTCAAGCTACTGGGAGCAAGGGAAAGTGTTTTTTTTAAACAATTTCAAACAATATGACATGATATGATTCTATGACATTTTCACATATTTATGACATCATATGATTCTATGGCATTTTATGATCTCATATGATTCTATGAAATTTTTACGACATCATATGATTCCATGACATTTTTATGACATCATATGATTCTATGACATTTTTATATCATATGATACTATGACATTTTTCACATATTTATGACATCATATGATATTATTATTATTTTAGTGAGGTGGGCGAGGTAGGCCCCTCCAGTGACACGTCAAGGCCCCCCACATGTTCTTCACTAGAGCACAAGGACCAACTGAAACGATTGATGATTATATGACTGATTTGAAAAATTAGAAAAAGAATGTTAGTTTACATAGCTGACAGATTCACTGAATTGGGATTGCATTGTGTGTAGTGTGAACAATGATCAAATTAGAGTTAGGCTCTTAAGAGGATCTTGATTTAAGCAAAGCCGTGAATATCTGTCATGCAAGAGAAGCTGCAAAAAGCCAAATTAAAGCTCTTCATGAGGAAGCAGAAGTGACAGTAAACAAAATTAGCAACATGAAGTAGACTAACAAGCCACATGAAAGTGGTGCTGCTGCAAACACAGGAAAGCGAATGTATCAGATGCGGTTATAGGCACAAGCTCAGAAAGTGTCTGACCTATGGCCAAATATGCAACTTGTGTCACAGAAAAAAATCACTTTGGTCAGATGTGCAAAATGCAAAAGCAGAAAGACAGGGCAAAGCTAGCTGAGAAAAAGTTCATGAAATTGAACAAGAGGGAAACATAGAAATGTGCATAGGCACTATTGAAGAAAAGCAGAGTAAAGAGCAGAGTGCATTCCAGATTGACACAGTAACTGCTGCCACATGAGTGGAAAGCGAGAAGTGGATAGAAACACTTAGAGTAAATAATAGAGCACTTAACGTCCAAACTAGATCCCAGAGCTAAATGCAATGTTCTTTCCTACAAAGACTTTAAAAGTGTTGCAGGGGAAAACCAGGTCAATGCACAAAACAAACTGCACATTAGTTGTGTGTTCTGGTCACAAGATGGAGCCAAAAGGTAAAGCAAAACTTTTGTGCCAGTACAAAGACAACAAAGCTGAGCTAGAATTCTAGATCATAGAGAATGACCTGTGATTCTGAGAGGATCAGCCTGCGCAGAATTAGGACTGGTCCAGAGAATCTACAAAGTAGATTGTGAAGAAAGGTCAGATATACTAAAAATGTTTGATGATGTGTTTAATGGCTTGGGGTGTGATCCACCTGTACCTCCTGTGATTCATCCACCAAGAAAAGACAAAATAAAAGCAAAACTCAACAGAATGGAAAGTCTTGATGTTATCGAGAAGCAGATAGAACCCACTGACTGAGTAAATACTATGGTAACAGTAGTGAAACCAAACAAACTACAAAACTGCATCTATCCACAAGATTTAAACATGGCAATTAAGAGAGAACGCTACCACTCAAAACAGTTGAAGAGGTGGTTAGTGGAATGCCAAATGCAAAAGTATTCTCCGTGCTGGATACTAACCATGGGTTTTGGCAAATCCAGCTTGATGAAGAAAGTTCAAAGCTTTGTACATTTAATACACCATTTGGTAGATACCATTTAAAAGGCTTTTGTGGCTTTTAAGGCTTTTAAAAGAATATGTACTGAGGTGCTGTCATTTTGAGGTCACCCGGTTGCATATGGCTCAAGATCAATGACTGACTGCCAGAAAAGGTATGCACAAATTGAATTATTAGCCATTGTGTATGGGTGTGAGAAATTCAGTCAATACCTCTACGGCAAACCAGTAAAAGTCGAATCAGATCACAAACTACTAGAGACAGTGTTCAAAAAGTTGCTTCAGAAAGCACCACCATGACTTCAACCTCTGCCCTATGACCGACATGTAACCTACAAGCCAGGTAAAGAGCTAAAAATAGCTGATACACTCAGTAGAGCCTACCTGGAGGAAGAAACTGAACAGTTAATGGACAATGACTTGGAAGTGCATCTACTGTCAGCCTATCTTCCAATCACTGAAGAGAAACTAAACACCTTCTAAAAGGATATAGCAGTAGACAAAGAACTGCAGATGGTTATGGAATTAACTCAGACAGGTTGGCCAACATCAATAAGAAATGTTCAAACTCACCTGCTCTGAAAGGCCTGCTGTTTAAAAACACAAGACTTGTAGTATCACAAAGCCTGCAATCAGAAATGCTGGAGAGGATCAATGAAAGCCATCTAGGAGTTATCAAGTTTAAAGAGATGGCAAGAGATGTGTTGTTTTGGCATGGAATGGGAAAGCAAATTGAAGAGATTGTGTTAAAGTGTCCTGTGTGCAATACTTTCTGAAGGAATAACACTAAAGAACCTCTTATCAGCCATGACATACCAGAAATAGCATGGGCACAGGTAAGAGTTGACTTCTTTCACTTCAATCAATTAGATAACCTGCTCTGTGTTGATTAATCCTTAAAATTAACTGAAATTGCAGACTTAACACAGACATCCAGTCAGCATGTTATAACTGCTTTAAAATCTATGTTTGCAAGACACAGGATTCCTGATGAAGTCATCTCAGATAATGGCCCACAATTTATGAGTGTTCACTTTCGTAACTTCAAAGACAGCTGGGAGTTCAAACATTCAATTTCAAGTCCAGGATACTCTTAAGCAAATGGACAGAGTGAAAGAGCAGTTCAGACCATTAAAAACATGCTGGAAAAAAAGGCACAAGAAAGCCAAGGAGTCCCTTACATTGCTTTTCTTGAATACAGAAACACACCATTGGGAGGAGTGAAATCATCCCCAGCGCAGCACCTTATGGGTTGCAGAATGATAGCTAAGTTGCTAATCACAGGTCACTTGTTAAAACCACAACTCCACATGGATGTTCAGAACAAGAGACCTACCTACTCTAAATGAGGGAGAAAAAGTCAGAATTAGAGTTGAGAACAGATGGCAACCTGCAGTAGTGTTGAAAAGTCATGAAGTCAGATAGTGGAGTTTACAGGAGAAATCAGAGACCTCCTCAAGACCAGAGAGATGAGTTTCCCAGATTACACATTCAGGACTCAATGGATCCACCTATCACTGACTGTGTTCCTGATGTGAGTGCAAAACAAGTGCAGACACTTGTTGCATTTCCTGTAAAAGTAGTTCTGTCACCCAAAGTTGTTTTTTTTTTTTTTTTTTTTTTACAGAAAACTAGATGACACGTTGAGTGATTAGGCTACCCAAACATTATTCTTGTTGAAGGACTTTAAGTTAAGCAAAGTAATACCTGAAATTGTGTTTATCTAAGATTTTTATTTACAGACATTTTAAGTTGCATTAAGAATATGATATTTATAGATCTGTTAAAACATTTTAACCAATTACAAAAGTAATTTGTTTAAAAAAAAAAAAAAAAAAATGAAGATGTGATGTATAGTGGTTCTGTAGATGGCGCTCCAGTACCTGATCACTTGGTGCTAGTCTGTAAGAGAACAGACTAAGAAAATGAGCAAAGAGATAAGTTGAGTTACCTGACCATGTCATGTGCTGTTCATATTGTCTAAAGAAATATTACAGCCACGTTTGTCTGTTCTCATTTATATCTATATATTTCTTTAAATTTGTTTCATTTTGTAGATTTTAATTATGAATTAGCACAATATTGCATGGTATAGTGATACTACTTAGTATTGTGATACTTCAGCTGGAACAGTATCGTAAGATATTGTTGTGGATAAAAAATGTCATAAAATAAACATAAGGGAGAAGAAGGAAAAACGGGCACCTAGACACGTAGAAGCGGGATTAGGCGGACATTGACAGATTGGAATTACGAGCAACTTAAGAGCAGTAATAGTCAAAAAAAAGTCAAAAAGAAGTGTACGAGCTGAGGAGTGCTAAAACACACACACACACACTCGTGCAGTCAAGGGCGGGCAAGTAGACACAACATACATAAACACACATGAATAACTTCAATAATATCTTATAGTGTTAGAGAAACTCTATAAAAAACAGAATAGTAGCATATGCAGGACAGTAGAACTGTAATGATATTAAGAAGTTGGAAGTACAGTAAACCGCTTTTCAAGTAGTATAAATATATATAAACTAAGAAATATAGTGCAAATATGAAAATAAATTATAAACGAGAAATACAGGAAAAAAAAGGAAAATATAACTTACTCATGATTCAGATGGTGAAGATTCTCGTCTCGCAAGGAAAGCCTTAATTTTTAGAGAACCATGAAGAAAGCCAGTTATAAGGGTGGCTGCCCCCCCCCCCCCTCGAGATAACGATAAGACCAAGGTCCCTCCCGGTTGTTTAGTCGTCTTGCTTACGTCATTTTTTTAACCTAGGGAAATGAGAATCCTGGTTTTTGAAAACCTAGGTAAAAGAGAATCCTGGTTTTTGAAAACCTAGGTAAAAGAGAATCCTGGTTTTTGAAAACCTAGGTAAAAGAGAATCCTGGTTTTTGAAAACCTAGGTAAATGGGAATCTTGGTTTTTGACAACCTAGGTAACTAGAAACCCTGGGTTTTTGTTTCCTGGGTTGTTGGAAATGCCTGGGTTCTGATTTTATGTGTAAAGTAAAACCCCTGGTTTCAATTCTATGGGTAAGTGAAATAGGCCTTTTCTGGAAACCTATGGGTTATCTAGTGTGTAAATACAGTATAAATACTGGAGCTTAAGCTCAGGGTATGGGGATCACTTTTGAGAATTCTCATCAGTGTGGATCTCGTGTGGTGGAATGGAACAATAAAGCTGGACCCTTGCTTCTTCTCACTCACAGCTGGTGTGTTTTTTCTATCTCAAACTGGGCTCAGAGGTAGATGTGAGTATTGGCTTCTAAGTTGAGTTTTAAATGTTTTTGGGTAATAGGCTAAATTCGAGCCAACAATATGTTTATGGTATCATGACAACCCTGGCACACATACACATGCGCATAGGCAGGTCTGTGCTCTCGTGTATGCCTCTCTCCTCCTTATCCTTTCCGCCACTCATTGAAACAGAGGAACATTTGTTAGCTAATTATCCCACAGGTCTGAGATTGTTACCGCTCACTTTCTTCAGCGCTCAGGCACTCTGTCCTCCAATTCACAAACCAGCGCTCGACCACACTCCCACTTCTAGTTATCCCCACTACCCAACTCTGGTTGGGGGCCTGTGAACCATCTCAAACTTAAACGGCTGAAGTGCCAGATACCAACGATTGATCTGTGCATCCTTCGTGTGGTGGAGCCACTGGAGCGGGACGTGGACTGAACTGAGGGTGAAGGCTCGTCCCAACAGATAGTATCGGAGGGTGAGGACTGCCCATTTGATAGCTAGACACTCAATCTCTTTCTTAATCATGCTGTACTTACTCTCGCACTGAGAGCTTGTGGCTGATATACAGCATGGGGCACTCTTCCCTCTCCATGAGCTCCTCCCAAACCATCTGTTTTTTGTGTTTGTGCAAATGATAGGGAGTTGAGACGTGTTGAGAGATGGTCTTCATAATGGACGGGGGATTGAGCTACCATTTTTAGATTCACATCTGGTCCCAGCATCTCCCTCTCTGGAACAACCATCGGCAAAGCCACAGGGACCACCTCTCTCCTCATCTTTATCTGTTTGCCTTACCTCATAATCGACGTCCCTGACACGCCGTGTGATCTCGAAAGGCCCTTGCCACTTGGTAAACTATTTCGAGCACAATGTGGGTAATAATACGAGCACTTTATCTCCCTGTAAAATTCCCAAAGCTGAGTACCCCTGTTATACAGTCAGGAATGTTGTTCTTGGGCCTGATGCAAATTCTCCTGTGTTATGAGACTTAAGGTGTGGAGTTTTACCCTTAGGTCCAGAACGTATTGCATTTTGCTTTTGCTGTTAGAAAGTTCCTCCTCCCAAGTTTCGCTAATGATGTCTAAGACGCCGCATGGCTTGCACCTGTACATTAATTAAAATGTAGAAAACCCAATGGACTATTGCGGGACCTGTCAAACTGCAAGCAACAGAGGCTAGAGCCACTAATAACAATTCCAAGCATCACTGTGAACAAATTTATTAATCATATTCTTAAGCGTTTTATTAAACCATTCGAAAAGCCCATCTGTCTGTGGATGGTACATCCTGGAGCAAAAATTTAAGTGAGATTTTCCACAACAATTCATAAAGATCGCAAAGTGTCTGTGACATAAACATAGTGCCCTGGTCTTTTGGGATCTCGATTCAGGAGATAACAGAATGGTGCGTTGTGTATTCCAACTTATTCTATAGTTGCATTGCGTATTCCACTAAAACTAACACAATAGTCCAATGAGGTCCATACCAATTCTTTTGAAGGGGTCTTTGATTAATGGTATGGGGCACAATGGTGATTTGAATGAATGAATGAATGCCTTTTATTGTCACTATACATATGTACAATGAAATTAAGAGCCACTCCTTTTTGTTCCGTGCAAACATGTACATTCAATAAACAAGAAGAATAAACAGATAATACACAGATAAATAAACAAGATAAATAAACAAGATAAATAAACAGATATACAAGATATGCAAGATAGATATGCAAGATAGATATTGGGGTGGATGGGGGAGGTACTATGAAATGCACAGTTTTGAGACACTATATACATATGCTGTGGACTCAGTACATGAGTTTGTTTATCATGGTAATAGCTTTCGGGAAGAAACTATTCTTAAATCTACTAGTCCTTGTTTTGATGCACCTGTAACGTCTCCCTGAGGGCAACAGATTGAACAGATCAAAGCCAGGGTGAGAACTGTCCTTAATGATGGTTTTTCCTCTGCTGAGGCAACGGGAAGTGTAAATATCCATCAGGGAGGGGAGAGGGCAGCCAATGATCTTCTGTGCTGCTCTTACTACTCTCTGAAGCCTCTCCCTGTCTGCTGCGGTGCAGCTACCGTACCACACCGTGATACAGTATGTCAGCAGGCTCTCGACGGACGAGCGGTAGAAGATCAGCAGCAGATTGGAGTCCAGATTGTACTTCCTGAGAACCCTCAGGAAGTGTAGCCGCGTTTGAGCCTTTTTGATAACCGCTGTGATGTTGTCCGTCCAGGAGATGTTTGCAGAGATAAGGACGCCAAGAAACCGGACGGTGTGGACCTTCTCCACACACTCACCATTAATGAAGAGGGGGGCCAGCTCAGTGTTGTGTTTTCTGAAGTCTACAATAAGTTCCTTGGTTTTCTTGGTGTTTAGAGTCAGATTGTTCTTTGAACACCAGGCTGCCAAGTTTAGGACTTCCTCTCTGTAGGCTGCCTCCTCTCCTTTTGAGATAAGTCCGACCACTGTGGTGTCGTCAGCAAACTTGATGATAAGATTATTGTTGTAGACTGGTCTACAGTCATATGTGTAGAGACAGTACAGGAGGGGGCTCAACACACAGCCCTGTGGAGAACCTGTGCTCAACGTGCGAGTGGAGGAGAGGTGGGGTCCGAGTCTCACTGTCTGGGACCGGTTGGTGAGAAAGTCCTTTATCCAGGCACACGTGAGGCGGGGGAGGCCAAGGGTGACCAATTTGGTGACGAGAATGTCCGGAATTATTGTATTAAAAGCCGAACTGTAATCCACAAAAAGCATCCGGACGTAGCTCTGTTGCTGCTCTAGATGTCTCAACCCGTAGTGGACAGCTACGGCGATAGCATCCTCTGTGGATCTGTTTGCACGATAAGCAAATTGAAAAGGATCGAAATCTGGGGGGAGGTAGTCCTTGATGTGCTGAAGAACCAATCTCTCAAAGCACTTCATGATAACTGGAGTGAGGGCTACAGGACGATAATCATTCAGGCTAGTGGTGGGCGACTTCTTTGGCACTGGGATGATTATGGCTGATTTTAGGCAGGCCGGGATGACTGCTTGGGCCAGGGAGAGATTGAAAATTCTGGTAAAGATGTGGGCAAGCTGGTGGGCACATGATCTGAGCACGTTACCAGGTACACCGTCTGGGCCAGCAGCCTTCCTGGGGTTCACTGCCAGAAACATCCATCTAACATCGTGTTCCCTCACAGTAAGTAGAGTGGTGCAGGAACCAGAAGGGGATGGAGGCAGGGCTGGACTGGTACGGGGGCCAGATGAGGGTGGAGGTGGGGCTGGAGCAGATGAGTGCTGTTGTTGTGATGTTTCAAAGCGAGCAAAGAAGCAATTTAGCTGTTCTGCCAGAATCGCACTCAGGTCTCCTGTTGTCGCCTCACGGCCTCTGTAGTTCGTGATGTTCTGTATGCCCTGCCACACCTCCCGTTTATTTTTGCTGGACAGGTGGGACTCTATGCTCCTCTTATAGGCCGCCTTAGCTTCCTTAATATCACCTTTCAGTTTGGCACGGGCAGCTCTGTACAGAGCTCTATTACCAGACCTGAAGGCAGCGTCGCGGGCTTTGAGTAGTGTGCGGACCTGTTTGGTCATCCATGGTTTCTGGTTTTGGAAAACCCGGATGTTTTTTCCCACAGTCACATTTCCGATACAGAACTTGATATAGTCCAGTACCGTTCCTGTTAATGTTTCTAGCTCTTGATGTTCAAACAAATCCCAGTCTGTCTGTTCGAAGCAGTCCTGTAGTTTGCAGAATCCATCATCAGGCCAGGTGGTAACAGTCTTTATAGTGGTCTTGACACTGCGTCTGAGGGGGGTGTAGGCAGGGGAGAGCAGGAGGGAGAGATGGTCTGATTGGCCGAGGTGGGGGAGAGGTATGGCTCTATACGCGTGCTTAATGTTGGAGTAAACATGATCCAGAGTGTTCGCCCCTCTAGTAAAACACTTAACATGTTGATAGAATTTCGTGAGTACAGTCTTCAAGTTCGCCTTATTAAAGTCTCCTGCAATTATGTGAACACCGTCGGGGTAAGCCCATTGCTGTTCGTTTATGGTGTTCAACAGGAGAGAGAGCGGCGTGTTCACATTGGCGTCGGGTGGAATATACACAGCCGTGATAATCACTACTGTTAGCTCTCTCGGTAGAAAAAAGGGCCGACATCTTAAAGACATGTACTCGAGGTCAGGGGAACAATGTTTGTCTATCATTGTTCCGTTGTTACACCAATTCTCATGCACATACATACAGAGCCCCCCCCCCCCCCCCCCGCTCTTACCGGAGTCCTCAGTCCTGTCCCAGCGAAGCATAGTACGACCTGCTAGCTGCATGCTAGCATCGGGTATCCTTGGATGAAGCCAGGTTTCAGTAATAATCAAAACACAGCAGTCACGAACGTAGCGATTTCCAGCTAGTTGTAATTCCAAGTTGTCGATTTTATTCACTAGGGATCTGGCATTGAGAGAAACAGGCTCGGTAAAGGTGGCTTGTGTGGTTGTTTTCTTAGCCTTAGCATAATACCGGACCTGCATCCCCGCTTTTGCTTCCTCTCCCTCCTCCGTCTGCGCCGCCTTCTGGACCCGACAACAATCCACGGAGAGCAATCTCACTATGTCGTCTGGGATGTTGTGCGTGTGATGAAACATTCTCGTAATAGGTATGCGGTGTTGGTCCCCAATATCCATAAGGTTCTGACTTGTATAGCGGATGTTCGTGGAACCAATAATGCTCAAACAAGTAATAAATAAATAATACAAAAACAACGAAAGAGAGCACTGGAAAGGAGAGCCGTGAGCCGCAGCAACTGTGTGCGCCGCCATCTTGGAATCAATTTTAGGAGATTTTAGGGTGGCTGGCAAATTTACCAGCTGACATTGCGCACATTGCCGCAAATGCCCTGCCAGTAGAAATGCTCTATGAGTCTATTTAGTGTTTTTTCCTGTCCTAAGTACCCTGTCATCTGAGTTTCGTGAGCCAACTGGAATAACATTTCCTGACAGCTCTTTGGGACCAACAATTGGGTCGTTTCTTCTTGGGTTTGAGTGTCCTGTGTCAGTTGGTGTATCATTAATTGCTGCAAAATACGGTTGGCAAAATTAGGCTGAGTTTGCTGACCATTGATTATTCTCACTTGATCAAAGGCATGCCTCAGGGCCTCACTGCCCAACCAAATCTCCAAGGGAGATCTCTGCCAAATGTGGAGGGGCAGAGCCTTCTCCACCCTCAGTGTAGCCTGAATGACTACTGTGTTTCCCAAATGACTACTGGCCCGTTGCACTCACACCTAATCTTCTGAAGTGTTTTGAGCAGCTAGAATATAAAAAGAAGTCTTCCCACCACACTGGACCCCTTTTCAGGTCACCTACCATTGCAACTGTTTAACAGAGGACGCCATATCTCCTTTTTCTCACTCATCTGGACAAAAAAGGACAACTATGTAATGATGGTGCGCATTGATTTTAGTTCAGCATTTAGTAGTACAATCATCCCACAACAACTGATAACGAAGCTGAGCCTGATGGGTCTGGCAACTGGATCCCTCTGCAACTGGATCCTGAATACAGTGTTCCATGGTATGTCCAATGCCTTCAAAAAAAGTTTGAAAAACTCTCCTGATTGATATTTTTCAACAATGAGGTCCCGTACCTCAGTGCTTAATTTGTAAATCTGCAGGTAGGCTAAGAGGGTAGGGATCCAGCAAGTCAGGAGGCAAATAAAAGTTCCCGGTCCCTGAACTTACAAACACATAAAATTGCTTCTAGAATCTCGCATAGCCAACTGTATTCAATGATGATATGTAGGCCTATGTAATTGATCACACTGGTGACTGAATAAGTTTATAATAATGAGTACTCTCAGCACAAAGGGAAACATTTATGAATTGCACATTCTATAAGATTTTCAAAACAGAACCTTAGGCTTACCGTCTTGTCACCTCAGCCACAAAACCATTTACCCAAAACACTTTGAAAACAAAGCTACAGTGCATCTGGAAAGTATTCACAGAGCTTCACTTTTTCCACATTTTGTTATGTCACAGCCTTATTCCAAAATGGATTAAATTCATTATTTTCCTCAAAATTCTACAAACAGTACCCCATAATGACAACGTGAAAGAAGTTTGTTTGAAATCTTTGCAAATTTATTAAAAATAAAAAACAAAATAAGCACATGCACATAAGTATTCACAGCCTTTGCCATGACACTCAAAATTGAGCTCCGGTGCATCCTGTTTCCACTGATCATCCTTGAGATGTTTCTACAACTTGATTGGAGCCCACCTGTGGTAAATTCAGTTGATTGGACATCATTTGGAAAGGCGCACACCTGTCTATATAAGGTCCCACAGTTAGCAATGCATGTCAGAGCACAAACCAAGCCATGAATTCCAAGGAATTGTCTGTAGACCTCCAAGACAGGATTGTATCGAGGCACAGATCTGGGGAAGGGTACAGAAACATTTCTGCAGCATTGAAGGTCCCAATGAGCACAGTGGCCTCCATCATCTATAAATGGAAGTTTGGAACCACCAGGACTCTTCCTAGAGCTGGCTGCCCGGCCAAACTGAGCGATCGGGGAGAAGGGCCTTAGTCAGGGAGGTGACCAAAAACCCGATGGTCACTCTGACAGAGCTCCAGCGTGTCTCTCTGGAGAGAGGAGAACCTTCCAGAAGAACAACCATGTCTGCAGCACTCCACCAATCACGCCTGTATGGTAAAGTGGCCAGACGGAAGCCACCCCTCAGTAAAAGGCACATGACAGCCCACCTGGAGTTTGCCAAACGGCACCTGAAGGACTCTCAGACCAAAACCAAGACAAAGATTGAACTCTTTGGCCTGAATGACAGGTGTCATGTCTAGAGGAACCCAGGCACCACTCATCACCTGGCCAATACCATCCCTACAGCGAAGCGTGATGGTGGCAGCATCATGCTGTGGGGATGTTTTTCAGGGGCAGGAACTGGGAAACTAGTCAGGATCAAGGGAAAGATGAATGCAGCAATGTACAGAGACATCCTTGATGAAAACCTGCTCCAGAGTGCTCTGGACCTCAAACTGGGGCAATGGTTCATCTTCCAACAGGACAACGACCCTAAGCACACAGCCAAGATAACAAAAGAGTGGCTACAGGACAACTCTGTGAATTTTGAGGAAAATAATTTCAGGACGGCGTAACAGATATTGTGTCATCTTTTTTCATTTAAATAAGCTTACTGATGTTACGCCAATTCTATGATGTGTCCTATCATGCAAGACTAAAATCTGCAGTGAAACCTTAGTTCTTTTTAACCGCCGTGTTGTTTCCACTGCGGCTGCCCCTTTTATTTATATATATATATATATATATATATATATATATATATATATATATATATATATATATATATATATGTATATGTATATGTATATGTATGTATGTATGTATATGTATATAAACTAACTCATATTTATCCACATTTTCATACTCAACTTTATTTACACAGAAAGGGCAAGTCAAGTCAAAACTTTTATTACAGACTCGGGTCCAATTAAAATACAAGACAATGCATTAAATGATCAGCATACATAATAATAATATTAAAAAGAAAAGATAATTATAATCAGTGTGTTACAAACATGCAATGGTACCACTGTCTCCCCAGCTTGGATTGGTAGTGTGTAATACTGACCCTTATATTCGATAAGGCCACAATAATTTCATTTTCTGAATTGTTGAGCTGACAAATGGACTTATACATAAAATTTCTTAAAACAGCATGAAAAGTATTAACTCCTGCAGCCACAAACATTTCTCTCGCACTATACCATCTAGGTTTCTTTAATAAAATTCTCAGTGCATAATTATAAGCTACTTGAAGTCTTTGTAAACTTGCTATCCTATAGTTTGACCACAAATGTGCAGTGTAGAGTGACATACAATATGCTTTAAACAAAGACATCTTCACTCCATCTGTATTTGCACTAATCTAAAATTATGTTAGCCTGTGTATACACCATGCGGAGTTGCCTTTCAATGTCATCATCTGTCATCTACTCAGTAATAAAATGTCCATGATATTTTACCTTCACACAAACATTAAGATTCTTTTCAGACAGTTTAAAAACAGGAAAGTTTAGACATTATTCTCTTTAGTTCTGCAAATCATAACAACACTCTTACTAGCATTATATTTGATATCATGTTCAAAACCATACAGTGCATCCGGAAAGTATTCACTGTGAATACTTATGTACATGTGCTTTTTTTTGTTTTATATTTGTAATAAATTTGCAAAGATTTCAAACAAACTTCTTTCACGTTGTCATTATGGTGTATTGTTTGTAGAATGATCAGAATTTTGTAGAATGCACTGTATTTTTCATACAGCAGGCCTATTTACAATAAACTAACATTAACTGCACCACAATATTAAGAAAAATCATCTTTCCTACACAAAATATTCCACAAAGCTGTCATGTCAGTGTCTTCCTCCTGTTCCCTGTGTCGTGTTTTGCTTTGAGTGTCTGTAGCAGTCCCATGTCCCTTACGTATCCATGAGTGCACAAATGGCTCTGGATTGAACTTGTAAGCAGTGGGCCCACAAACATCAGACGAGATGGTGGGGATGAGAAGGAATACATGCTGCGAGCTAAAAATGAGATTCATTTTGGAGAATCCCCACTCACACTCCACTCATGATTGGTAATCACAGTAGCCAACAACTGCCTCAATCCTTCTGGAACTATTGTGTATTTGAGTCCCTTTACTCAATAAAAGCCCGAATTACTGTAAGTGGGTTATTATTTAATTCCTGGCAGTTAATCTCACTTTTAAAGGCATGCAATTGACAACATTTTTTGCCATCCTCCTTCTAAGCGGTTCTAAAAACCTTCCACAATAAGACAAGCATTATCACTGCTAGTCATGCTAGTCACCAAAAGGCTTCATCAGTGACCTGCTGTCACTCACTCTCTTGGACTCTTGCCTTTTTAGTATTTTGTTCTGTTTTCTCACTGTCATTCTGTTCTTAAAAAATGCTGATAATGATAACTGCTTTCTTTTTGCCATGATACTCTACAACGCATGCTATGTGACTGTAGGATTCACTTCATGACAACGAATTCAGGTGAACATTGAACTTGAAATCATTACGTTATGTGAGAGGCTATTGATTGTCTATTAGCAATATTTGAGAAATGGTTAGCATTTCTGTTGCTGTTTTTTTGTTGTTCTATTTGACTTTTGGTGAATTAAAAACTAAGACTATTTGTCTTGATAATATTGATGAATGAGACTTTAAACATCTGCTGCCGAGTTGACGGATCCACATAAAAAGGTTCCAGAACACAGGTGTGATACATTTTAGAAGTGCCAGATCCTTTTCCGGCAGGATCTGGCTCAAATTAATCTCTTCCATGCTTGCTTTATAAGCTCTTTGTGGCGTATGGCTTTTCCACTTGGATGTTATCAAGATGATGTCAGGAAAATCCTATAGGAAAAGCTATATTTTATTTGGGTTTAATCACCCACTTTAATTGATGGCAGGTGTATACGAATTAATATTTAACATTAGTTGATTCTGAACTTCCCAATTATAAAAGTGGTGCTCACACTTATGTAAGGTGGCTATTGGAAATTTTTTGTTTTTCTTTTTTTCCCCAAAAACATTTCGGGTTGCTTGTTACTTGAATTGTACATGTTGCAATTTCATACAGATAAAAATGTTCTTACATGGTTTAAAAAAAAAAATTACATCACAAAAACCTGCCATTTTAACACGGTCATGTAAGCTTTTTAGGTCTGCTGTGTATTAGGGGGGGAAAAAATCACCTGGTCTTTTTCTAGTCTTGAGCTGTCCAGTTTTTGTGAATCTGTGCTCATGATAGCCTCAGGTTCTTGTTCTTGGCTGACTGAGGTGGAACCTGATTCTGCTAATATAAACTCAGCAAAAAAAGAAACATCCTTATTTTCAGGAGACTGTATTTTAAAAGATAATTTTGTAAAGTCCAAATAAGCTTTACAGATCTTTATTGGAAAGGGTTTAAACAATGTTTTTCATGCTTGTTCAATGAACCATAAACAATTATGGCAAATTATTGCACCTGTGGAACAGACCTTAAGACATTAACAGTGTACAGGAGGTAGGCAATTAAGGTGACAGTTACAATAACTTAGGACACTAAAGAGACCTTTCTACTGACTCTGAAAAACACCAGAAGAAAGATGCCTAGTGTTACTGCTCACCTGCGTGACCATGCCATAGTCCTGCTGCAGGGAGGCATGAGGACTGTAGATGTGGCCAGAGAAATAAACTGCAATGTCTATAATGTAAGATGCCTAAGACAGTGCTACAGGGAGACAGGAAGGACAGCTGATCGTCCTTGCAATGGAAAATTACATGTAACCATTTGTCCTCACCCAGATGTGATTTTGCAAGTGCAAATGCCTTGGTCGTAGAATGGAGTAACATCTCACAGCAAGAACTGACAAATCTGGTGCAGTCCATGAGGATAAGATGCGCTGTAGTACTTAAAGCAGCTGGTGGACACCAGACACTGACTGTTATTTTTGATATTTGCTTGTGTGTGTGTGTGTGTGTGTGTGTGTGTGTGTGTGTGTGTGTGTGTGCGTGTGTGAGGGATGTGTGGTATACCGGTACTGGAAAAATACCAGTATATATTATATTTCAAACGGTACAATATCATAATTTTGCTCAATTCTGTATTTGATGCGCTGCTGTTCTGAAGTTCACAGTGTGCTATCCAAACTGACGTGAAACCGGCAAATGTGACAACGGAAGAACACAATGGATCAAACAGATAAAACTCATTCTACATGCCTGAAACTAATAAATGAAGAGCACAGTAGGAGTGAAATATGGCAGTACTTTGCTTACAAAAATGATGAAAAAGGTGAAGCAACAGACTTTAATGCACCAATCTACAAATCATGTGTTGCCACAGGAGGCAACACATCAAATCTTGCTAAGCATTTGTTGCTTGCTCATCCTGACTTGTTCAAAGAGTTCAGAGATTGACAGGTGAGTCCATCATTCAACTGAATTCATTTAGACTTTTATTCACAACACTGATCAACGCACATACATAAGAGCGTATCAGTTAAATATGATACGGTAAACACAATTTACTCAAACATGAGTGCGTGGCATGCTAGAACCAATGAAGTTTAGGTCTCAAAATATTTGCACTTATATTAATTAAATTTGAATGACTAAAGAGATTAGTAATATTAATTTTAGTATTAGTAATAGTAATATGAACTACGACCCCTAGAGGAAGCAGCTGAGAGAGAGAGAGAGAGTAGTATGAATATTACTAATATAAATGTTAGAATAACACTTTACAATAAAGCTACATTTGTCAACATTCATTCGGTAAAATGACCTAAGAGTATTATAGCATTTATTAATCTAGTCAATCAGTAATTATTGACAAATATACTAATTTAGCATTAATATATTGTTTAGCATGTTAACATTACTTTATGCATTAAACTAATATGAACCCACATACAAACCTAACAATAACCAAGATTAATACATTTTTCCAAAATCAAAATTTAACCAAAATTTAACATATGTTCCCTGTATGTTTTTTGTTACATTTTGTTACATTTTGTTTGCCATTTGTTACTGCAGAGTTTCAAGCAGCGTTTTTCATAAAATTGCTTTCAATTCACTTATTTTTAGAAGCTGGTTATTTGTCACCTATGGTATCGATTTAGTTTTGATACCGAGGTATTAGATTCTGGTATTGTACTGAAGCCAAAATTGTGGTATTGAGTGATCCCTAATGTGTGTCTTCTGAAAAGCAAAAGCAACAATAAAGAGAATAAAGAGCCTTTTTGAGTTGTCTTCTGTCTGCCTCCCACCTTCTCATTCCAAACCCAACCCAGAAGTGTTACAAGTGTAAATAAGGTCTCAAATTGCTCTGGAAGTGTATCAAGCAGAGGCCAGCTAGCCTTTGGAGAGCTGAGTACATCCAAAAGTAGAGGAAGAGGAAGGAGAGGGAACTTCTACAAGAATCCCTTCAAGTATGCCAGGCAGCTGTTGGGGGAAGCAAAGAGTGGGAAGGTGGAAATGACCAGGGAAGAGCTGGAAGAATACATCAGAAGGCAGTATAGTGACCAGCAAGGAATGAGCCATTAGGTTCGCTAAGGCATGTACCTCGTACAGCCTTACCTGTGTCCCAGTCTAACATCTTCCCCCATAAGCTTAAAGAAGTTAGAGAGGTTATAAGAAAAGCCAGATCATCAGCAGCTCCAGGCCCCACTGCAAAACACTACAATCCCTATAAGAACTGCTCTGCATTGCTGAAACTGCTGTGGATCCTCATGCAAGCCACCTGGAAAAAGCAGTGCATCCCATCGGAGTGGCGAAGAGCAGTGGTGGTATTCATCCCGAAGGAAAAGAACTCTAGAATGATCAGCCAATTCAGAAGTATCTCCTTGAAGGAAAGATCTTCTCTGTTTTGGCACAGAGAATAACCAACTACCTCACAGAGACACCAGTTGCCAGAAGGAAGTGGTCTCAGGCTTCCGTGTGTGGTGCACTCATCGGTGATGTGGGAGCAGATCCAACTGGCCAAGCACGAAAAGAAAGATCTGCATGCTGTTTGGCTTGACCTCACAAATGCATATGGATCAGTTCCACATCAGCTCATCAACTATGTCACTGAGTTCTTCCACAAGCCGACAACATCAGGAGCCTGTTCTCAAATTACTTCAAGTACCTGCAGATGGGCTTTGCCCTCCAGGATTTCACTACTAGATGGCAGCATTTAGAGGTAGGAATCACCATGGGATGCTCAGTCTCCCCCATTTTGTTTGTGGCCACCTTAATACTCCGTAATACTCATTGGACAGATGGGGAGAGAGAAGCTACAAGACAAATTGGGAGAGGAGAAGCTACATGGATGATGTTACTAGCCTCCTTCTGACAGTGTCATGTGCAGCTTGGCTGCTGAAAAGGATGGATAAACTGATGTCCTGGTCAAGGATGAAGATCAAGCCTGCTAAGTCCTGAATTCTCTCTGTCAGGAAAGGGGTTAGGAACAACAGCACCATCTTTGTTGTCTGTGGTGAGAAAACCCCATTGCTGGTTGAACTGTCCATCAAAAGCCTTGGGAGACAATATATGGCTAAGCTCTCTGACAAGCACATGGGGAAGAGTATGCTGAAACAGCTTTCTGACAGGCTGGCAAGGATTGACCAAAGCCAGCTTCCAGGAACGTACAAGGTGTGGTGCTACCACACTGTATCAGAGAATAATGTGGCTGTTGAAATTGTGTGAAATCCCTTTATCTCCAGTAAGCAAGATGGATGGGAAAGCCAAATCTTTCATCCAAAAGTGCTTGGGCTTGCTGCGATGCCTATCTGAAATTGGTCTATTTGGAAAGAACATCTTACAGCTGCTGTTGCTAGAAGCAGGAGAAGACCAGGCTAGTGTTGAAGCGGTGGGAGTCCACTGACCAGGAAGTGAGGAGTACAAACGTCCAGCTCCACATGGGCCACAAGTGGAAAGCCCATGCAAAAGCCGATCTGGCAATTAACAGACTGCAGCACAAAGTGATCATCGGAGTCCAGACAGGAAGGTCAGGTCTTGGGTGTGGAGAAGCTCTGCAGGTCTGGTCTAAGGCCAGCAGGAAAGAGAGGAAGGAACTGGTGGTGTCTGAGGTGACGAGGATGGAGGACGAGGGCTATAAGATCAAGGCAGTAGCACAGGGACAATAGGGGGACTGGACAATGTGGGAAGGCATTGTTGGCAGAAACATCAACATGGCAGACCTGTGGAAAATCCCAAAGGCAAGGCTTAGATTTCTTAAAAGGGCAACATACAACGCATTCCCTGCCTACTGAACTTGCCATAAGTAGAGGTCATTCTCCACCAGAGTGTCAGCACATCCAATTCATCAGAGAAAATGGGGGCAACACAAGTGCCATGCCAAGAGTTCCATAAAGGATAGTTCCCTTCACCCAGGACCAGAGAATGAGAGTCCATCTGGACAGGAAGCTCCAGTTCCCTAGTAAGAGCACCAACAGAAGTCTCCACCCTGATATAATGATGTGGACCAGCGGCATCAGGACTGTGCTCCTCATCGAGCTACAATGGGGGAAATAAGTATTGGATGTGTCAACATTTTTTTCAGTAAATATATTTTCAATGAGGCTATTCACATAAAATTTTCACCAGACATCAGTATTAAGTCAAGAAATCTGGAAAAGTAAAGAATTCACAACATTAAAGTCCATAAATAAAGTTAAGTGTAATAAAGTGGAATGATACAGGAAAAAAGTATTGAACACGCTAAGAAAAAGCAGTTCTCCAAGGCAAGGAACCAGCTGTAATCTGTAAGTAATTATACCCCCTATCTGTGCAAATTTATATCAGCTGGGTTAGTAAATTGATGAGCTATAAAAAGGCTTTTTGTTACCAAGATTTCACACAAGAAACATCTCACGATGGGTATAAGCAAAGAGCTCTCCCAAGACCTTCGGAACCTTATGGTTGCAAAACATATTGATGGAATCAGATACAGATGTATTTCACATTTATAACGTTTAATAAAGTGGAATGACACAGGAAAAAAATATTGAACACGCTAACTGAAATTTATTTAAAACTTAGTGGAGAAGCCTTTGTTTGTAATGACAGCTTCAAGACGCTTCCTGTATGAAGAAATGAATCGGCTGCAGTTTTCAGGTGTGATTTTGTGTCACGATTCCCCCTTGAAGCGGTGTGCTCTAAGCGCAAATGCGCGAGCACCTGCTTTTCCGCTGTCGACCGTAGTGACATTGGGACACGTGTGTTTTGTTTATGTTTGTCATGTCTCCTCCCTGTTCCGTCATTGGCTGGGAATTCATGTGGGTCTGTATTGCGCCCAGCTGATAGCAGTTTACACGCTAATCATGTCCGCATATATACTGCGCGCTTCCCAGCATACAACGCGGAAGATTAATAAGTCGTAAGTAAATGTCATAGTCATAGTCATAGTCATAGTCATAGTCATAGTCATAGTCATAGTCATAGTCATAGTCATAGTCATAGTCATAGTCATAGTCAGTTCGCGCTGGATATCCGCTTCCAGTTCATCGTCATAGTTTGTTTCTTGTTTTGGTTATCGACCTAGATTCCTGCCTAGCCCCGTGTATACCTGTTTGCCAATCGCCTGACCTCTTGCCTGTTTATGAATTACGTTTTGGATCACGTTTTGGATTTGTCTGCCTGCCTGTCTCTTTAAATAAACAACTGTTATCCTGCACTTGCATCCGCCTTATCTCTGCTTCGTATCTCTGCTACGATGTGTGACATTTTGGCCCATTCTTCTAAACATATTGTCTTTAAATCTTGTTCAGTTGTATTGGATTGTATCTGCTCCTATACTTTTGCTCGCCTAAAAATTGTGTGGATTGATACAAAAGGTTCTACGTGTTAAGTTTGTTTAACACATCTAGATGTAAATACCAGGAAATAAAAGCTGAAATTCTAAACTCTCATCCCATATCCATCATTTGATATCAAGCCCAAATTTCTTTGGCGTAGAGCACAAACAAATCAATTGGCCTAGCCATTCCAATAGTTTTAGAGGGGACTGTACAAAACTTCATACTATTTACATTTTATTTACAAAATATTATATAATATTTTAGAGTAATAATGTAAAATATTAGTATTTTAGTTTGTTTTTTAGGGAAAAAATCAAACACTAAAAAATTTATCTTAACACATTACAGTAGTGAGAATTCAGAGGAAAATGTTGTCACAGGTGGGGGCATGGTGTAAAATGGGTAAGTACTGGGAGAGAGTTGTTTATAGATGAGCTAGCAGAGTAATGACTAACATTACACCCAGGGCACCAGTGCCCAAGTTGTCCAGTCCTTCTCAAAACTACAGGAGCAGCAAGCTCAACTAAAGCGTTTGGGGAAGAATGTAGTGAGATGAGTATGTGTGTGTGGTTGTGAGCAGAGCTAAGAAATTGCTATGACAAAGTCATGTCACAAGAGTCCATACTGGAAAGAAAGGTGTAATTAAATGTTTATTTCAAACTATTAGTATATACCATTACTGATTTTTTCTATTACACAGAAACCTATACATATCAAAACATGTAAATACACTCCAGCGCTCTCTTAAACTTGCATTAAAATACATTTGGTGCTCCTCTGGGTTCAGGGTCTTTTAAAAAAAATTTTTGCTCAGTCTAGGAGTGGCTCTGTTCCAGGGCCGCTGGTATGTGAGTCTCTGTATTCCTACCCTCCTCTATCGCCTTAGCGCTCTGTACCTCCTCATCCTCCACCGAAATAAATAGGTTTCTCATGGAATCCTTCACCTCCTCCCTAAGCTCATCCTCTGACTCCTCAAAGTTCCTGAGAAGACATGGGAGAAGGAGGCATTAGACTGTTTAACCCTACTTTTCTTTGGTAGAAGGGCAAATAACAGGCAATGACATTTTTAAATGTGAAACAACTCATGAACCTGTGGTTTGTCACTCTCATAGTTAGGGCTGTATTCTTATTATCTTAAGTCCAAAAGTTATGTCAGTATTTAAATTGGGAAAGTTACTCGTGTTTCAGTCCATACAGGATGTTTGGAGTTTTTTTGTGATTGTTGTGGCCAAAAAAGCTTGATTTTGCTGCAGCTTTTTTCAATATTTGCGATGCAATTTGTGGAGATTTTTATGCTTTTTTGCCGAAAACTACTTGAATCTGTGAAATTCTAATTGCACGAAATTGTTTTACACTGCCTTTCGCAGTGATGTTTCTTGGTGAATGAGACCTTATAGCTGTGCTCATGTAAGACGCCCGTGATTTGAAGGGGGCTTTGGCTGAATGCGTGTTGTGGTGATATCACATGGCACGTTGTGATGACATCACATGATGCATCTTGGCCCAAATCTGTGGTAATTTTGAAAAATTGCAAGCTCTTGCGATTATTGTGCTGTTTCTTTGCATTAATTAATTAATTTTGCATTAATTTCTGCGATCGCAAAATCACAAAATCCTGGAGGGACTGATATTTAGAGTAGGGCTATGCACATGTGTCAAGCAGTGGAAATAGTTACAGTTGCAGGTGATGCTTGCTAAACTCGGGCAAACAATCCAAAACATGAAGCAAAATCAAGATCAGAAATCCAGAAATTGGAAAAGAAGGTAACAAAAGAAATTCTAGACCAGAATAGCAAGAAGCACAACAAAGGCATGGTACTGTAAGTCAGGAAATAATACATTGAGCATTACTTCATAAAGTTGTGAAGTTTTCTGTGTGCTTATATAGTGTTGATTGTGATTGAGACCAGGTGCATGTAATCAGTCCTAAACAAGTCCTAAAAGTAGATAAAGAGAACCTAATTAAACAAATGAGACAAAAATATTATACTTGCTCATTAAGCCAATGGAAATGTTGTGAAAGTCCCTGAAGCAAGCAGTTCATGTGAGGAAACCCACCAACATCCCAGAATTGAAGCTGTTCTATAATGAGGAATGGGCTAAAATTCCTACAAGCCAATGTGCAGGACTGATCAACAGTTACCGGAAACACTTAATTGCAGTTAATGCTGCACAAAGGGGTCACACCAGATGCTGAAAGCAAAGGTTCACATACTTTTGCCACTCACAGATATGTAATATTGGATCATTTCCCTCAATAAATAAATGACCAAGTATATTAAAGTATATTATATATAATATTTTGTCTCATTTGTTTAATTAGGTTCTCTTTATCTACTTTTAGGACTTGTGTGAAAATCTGATGATGATTTAGGTCATATATATGCAGATATATAGTAAATTTTAAGGGTTTAAACTGTAGCTGGCAGAGCTTGCCAAACACACATGCACACACACCCGTACACACGTCATACACACGCCTTGACATAGCTAGAGCCATGAGTTGTCCTGTGTTGTTAAGTTTTTCAAAGTGCGCTGAAAAGCACACACTGAATAAACGCGAACCCTGAGCTTGGCTAAAATTCCACCTGTCTCCCATGTCTTCTTCACAGACCAGGTTCTACAACTGCCAATATGGCTGCTACACTTATTGTTGCTACATTACTCAATAATTTACAGTCCATGTTCTGTGTATTTATTGTCCTGTATATTTATTGTTCTGCACATACTGTTCTGTGTATTTATTGTCCTACATTCATCTTACACTGTTGTGTATTTACACTTTATGTACTCTTTATGTACTTTTATGTGTTGCACCATGGTCTTTTAGAAACAACATTTGGTTCTTGTATTTTTCTTATTAAGCCAAGCATTTTTAACACAACAATCTAACTGCATGGTTTTGACCTGAACTGAAAGTTTGAGAAGCCTTTGCTTTGCTGCTTTGATTTTTTTTTTTGGCAAGGCTCACGTGTCATCATCATCTGATCTGGGCTCCAAGCGCTCCTTGTCCACCTCCACGTCAGAGTCGTCCTCTCCTTCATCGTCAGTGTTGTCTGTTTTTTTATCTTCCACAATCTTTTCACTCCCTTCCTGCAGTTCACTGTCTTCATTCAATGGTAGGACTGTTCCTGACAAAGAAGTAGAGAAAGGCAAAAAAGTAAGACTGTAGCGAGTCCTCCCAAAGAACCAATGTTGGGCCCTTAAACAGTTCTAGGTTTGGAGTGCATCAGCCAAATGAATTACAGTGCTATAAAAAAGTATTTCCTCATTTTCTGATTTATTCTATTATTAAGAATTTGTTACAAATTAATGGTTTTATATCTTTAGACAAAATTCACCATCAGACAAAGAAAACCTGTGTAAACACAATTTCAGAAGACTCAACTTAAAATGTGTGTGTATATATATATATATATATATATATATATATATATATATATATATATATATATATATATATATATAGTGTGTGTGTGTGTGTGTGTGTGTGTGTGTGTGTGTATGAAAAAGGCAGGAGATGTTTATTTACAGTGCCCTCAAGTAATACTGGCACCCTTCGTAATATGACCAAAGAAGGCTGTGAAAAATTATCTTTATTGTTTAACCTTTTGATCTTTTATCCCAAAAATTCACAAAAATACTCTGCTCTCATGGATATAAAACAATTGCAAACAAAACACATGTTTATAAAAAATATATATCTTTGTTAAATATAGTTGTGCAACAATTATTGGCATCATTTCAGCCATAATCTTGTGCCAAGATAACAGCTCTGAGTCTTCTCCTATAATGCCTGATGAGGTTGGGAAATACATAGCAAGGGATCTGAGACCATTCCTCCATACAGAATCTCTCCAGATCCTTCAAATTTTGAGGTCCATGCTGGTGGACTCTCTTCTTCAGTTCACCCCACAGGTTTTCTATGGGTTTCAAGTCAGGGGACTGGGATGGTCATGGCAGGACCTTGATTTTGTGGTCAGTAAACCATTTTTGTGTTGATTTTGATGGATGTGTTGGATCATTGTCCTGCTGGAAGATCCAACCACGGTTCATTTTAAGCTTTCTGGCAGAGGCAGTCAGGTTTTCATTTAATATCTGTTGATATTTGATAGAGTCCATGATGCCATGTATCCTAACAAATTGTCCAGGTCCTCTGGTAGAAAAACAGCCCCAAAACATTAAAGAGCCACCACCATAATTAAACGTGGACATGAGGAACTTTTTCATATGGCTACCACTCTGTGTGCACCAAAACTACCTCTGGTTTCAACATTTTGGTTTCATCTGACCATAGAACCTGATCCCATTTGAAGTTCCAGTAGTGTCTGGCAAACTGAAGACACTTGAGTTTGTTTTTGGATGAGAGTAGAGGCTTTTTTCATGAAACCCTTCCAAACAACTTGGTGATGTAGGTGACGTCAGATTGTAGTTTTGGAGACTTTCTGACCCCAAGACCCAACTAACTTCTGCAGTTCTTCAGCTGTGATTCTTGGAGATTTTTCTGACCACTCGAACCATCCTCTTCACAGAGTGTTGAGACAATATAGACACATGCCCAATTCCAGGTTAATTCATAACATTTCCAGTTGACTGGAACTTAATTATTGCCCTCATGGTAGAAATGGCCATTTTCAATGCTTTTGCTATATTCTTATAGCCACTTCGCATTTTGTGAAGCTCAACAACCTTTTGTCGCACAGCTATATTTCTTGGTCTAACCCATTGTTATGAATGACTAAGGGAATTTGGCCTAAGTGTTAACTCATATTTATACCCCTGTGAAACAGAAAGTTATTGTTGAACAATTTCCTGTTCCTAGTCACCCAGGTGTACTAAAAAAAATGTAAAATATAATTGGGAATATACTTCAAATATATTTTTCCTCATATTAATTCACAGGGGTGCCAATAATTATTGCATACCTATATTTAACAAAGACATTTAACAGACATGTGTTGTGTTTGCGATTGTTTGCTATCCATGAGAGCAGAGTATTTTTGGGACTTTTTTTTAACAAAAGATCAAAAATATAACAAAAGATTAAACAATAAAAACTAAATCTCACAGCTTTCTTTGCTCATCTTCACCAAGGGTGCCGATATTAGTGGAGGGTACCGTATCTTTTATGGAAAAAATCTCCACTTTCAGCACTTTGTAACCATCCGTAAGTTTAGTAAACTTGTTACATGCTACCACAGTGGTTCTGTGCTAGCAACAAAATATAAATAATAGTGGGTTCTGCCAAAGTGTCCATGTTGAGCCCTTAAACTTGGTGCTTAACCCTTTGCTACTCAGTTCTAAGCTTGGATCGGATTAAATCTCACTTAACACTTTTGTGTAAAAGCATTGGCTAACTGAATACAGTGCTGTAAAGAAGTACTTTTTTGATTTCCTCATGTTTATGTGCACGCTCGAATGTCTTACTGTTTCTATAATAAGACCTCAATCTCAGGGACTCATATTATTTATCGTTATCATTAACTTACACAACACAAGAAAGTCTTCAGAACAGAGGACTTGATGGTGCAAGGGAAAAATGTATAAATTTGTTGTATATTATTAATTTATATGTTTCTATAAAACTGTTTTGTGACAGCTTTCCATACAAATAAAATTGAGTTGAGCTGAATTGAATTCAGAGAGTGCTTTTTGGTTGCTCGCTAACATAACAAGGTACGTTTTTTGTCTCATTAACTGAAAGAGAGAGAGGAAATAAACTAACTTGTTTCACTGACATTTGAAAACGTTAAATGCAACTATCAATGGATAAAAAGTATAATGTGTTATCTGTTTATTAATAAAACATTGTTTGCTGTGGTGTAAGAGGAATAAAACTATTCAGCACATGCTGTTATAGGAAAATAATCAACTTCAGGGTGGAAAGAGTAACTGTGGTTTGTGTCAGGCTGAATCACACCAAGTCATTGTTGATTTTTTTCCTATAAAAGGATAGAACATGGGGGCAGTGGTGGCTTGGCGGTTAAAGCCCTGGGTTACTGATCAGAAGGATGGGGGTTCAAGTTCCGGTGCTGCCAAGCTGCCTCTGTTGGGCCTCTGAGCAAGACCCTTAACCCTCTCTGCTCCAGGGGTGCCATATCATGGCTGACCCTGTGCTCTGACCCCAGCTTCCTGACATGCTGGGGTACACAAAGAATACCCCAATAAAGTGTAACCAATAAAGAGTCATCATCAATATGTGCAGTGTGTATAGAATACAGAATAAGCTTCTATAATAATGTGACAGATAAACTTTTACATTCATCAGCTTCTACTGTATACTTGGCCATGTTACCCAGTGTAGAGTTGGTGAGCTGTGCCTTAGCCAGAGCATTAAGGAGTGTATCAGGTGGGCAGTCTGTCCATTTTCGCCGCCCTTCTGAACATTGCTCCTTCTCTTCCTGATCAGTAGGTCTGGCTACAATAAAAAAAAAATGTAAATAAGCAGGTGTTTATATGAATTCTGGACTCCAGGACCTGGTCTCCCCAATATCATTAATACTGTGACTCTTGAGTGGGGAACTGCTAGATGTTATTAATTTGAATTCTGATATTGACATCTGTGGCTAAGAGGACCATAATTCACCATACTCTCTAGGTGGGAAATAGAGCAACACTGGCCTGTCGAGGGTTTCTCTAAGCACATGTTTTCCAATAAGTGCAGTTAATGCGCTCCTGCAAATACTTCTTACTGCTCTATGATTTTACATGCTCACTGTTTATTGTATATGTGTGCATGTTCTTCATGTGCCACTTACCCTGTGTAGATGAATATGTGGAACAAATGGATGAGACCTCCATGTTTGCCAGAGCATTCAGAAGAGTTTTAGGAGCTTCATGTCGCCACATCCCTCTTTTCACATGCTTCTCTCCTTCTTCACTCCTACCTTCCTCGAATCTTTCTTCATGCTTGATTTCAGTCTCACCTGCAGGTCTCCAGAATTTGAGCTTTGCATCAAATTTCAGTGTTTGATTCAGGGGATCCTCCTGGAAAGCAGCCACATAGACACATTTTTAAATATATTATTATTTTATATATTATAGCAAAAATGGTTTTCTCACATCTAAATCAACCTCTGTAACGAAACAAAAAAACATTTTACTTGTTAGTTTAATAAAAGACTGGTAAAAGTTTCCTGTGTTTTTCTATCATGCAAATAAATCATGACACTTATGTAGACTTGAAGCATGGTGGTGGCAGCATCAGGTTTGAGGTTGCTTTTAATCAGGAGGTACTAGGAATATGCTCAGGATTATGGGTAAGCAGAGAAAGCAGGGAAAATGGGCAAGCGTAAGGATCTGAGCAACTTTGACAAGGGCCAAATTGTGATGGCTAGATGACTGGGTCAGAGCATCTCCAAACAACAGGTCTTATGGGGTGTTCCCCGTATGCAGTGGTTAGTACCTACCAAAATTGGTCCAAGGAAGGATAACTGGTGAACCAGTGACAGGGTCATGGGTGCCTAAGGCTCACTGATGCTTAAAAAAATAATGCTGGCTATGATAGAAAGGTGTCAGAACACACAGTGCATCTCAGCTTGCTGCGTATGGGGCTGCGTAGCTGCAGGCCGGTCAGAGTGCCAATGCTGACCCCTGTCCAACATGAAAAGCACACAGATGGAGCAGTGGAAGAATGTGGTCTGGTCTGATGAGTCACATTTTCTTTTACATCATGTGTGCATGTGCATACCAGGATGCACTATGGGCAAGTCAGCAGAGGCAGTGTGATGCTCTGGGCAATGTTCTGCTGGGAAACCTTGGGCATTAATGTGGCATTAATGTGGATGTTACTTTGACATGTACCACCTACCTAAACCTTGTTGCAGACCAAGTACACCCCTTCATGGAAATAGTATTCCCTAATGTCAGTGGTCTCTTTCAGCAGAATAATGCGCCCTGCCACATTGGAAAAATTGTTCTGATATGGTTTGAGGAACGTGACAAAGAGTGGAAGGTGTTGACTTGGCCTCCAAATTCTCCAAAATCTCAATCCAATTGAGCATCTGCGGGATGTGATGGACAAGTCCAGTGGAGGCCCCACCTCGCAACTTACAGGACTTAAAGGATCTGCTGCTAATGTCTTGGTGCCAGATACCAAAGTACACCTTCAGTGGTCTTGCAAAGTCCATGCCTTGATGGGTCAGAGCTGTTTTGGTGGCCCAAGGGAGACCTACACAATATCAGGCAGGTGGTTTTAATGTTATGGCTGTTCGTCGTCTATAATGTAATACGTTCTAGGGTATTTTACTGTAAGTAGTATTTTACCTCATTCTTTTCATCCATTTCCTGTGGTTCTTTGTCTCCTTCACCCTGCATTATGTCACCTTGCAGCTTGATCTCAAACATGACTCCCTTCTGCGTAACAGAGGGGAGACCTTCAGTGCTGATGAGCAGTGAAGGCTCCCATGTGTACATCTACAGTTTGAAGAATGTAGCTACCTTGTCATTATATTTTTTCTGCAGCTCTCTCCTCTCTTTCTGATTCTGCTTGAGAATCTGCCTCAGAGCTTTTTCCATATCTGTGGGCTAAAGAGAAAAGCAATCAGCTTATGTGTCTGTTTGTGTGTGTGCGTGTGTGCGTGTGTGTGTGTGTGCTTACCTTTTGCTCTTCACTGGGTGGATGTGTGTGATTTTCTGTAGGCCGCTCCAACAAGTATGCACCTGCTACATTTGGCTGGACCTGAGGAGACGTACAATGAAAGCAGGAAATTAATCAGGTTGTTTATGAAACTTATGTAGCTAACATTTCCCTAAACAGAGACTAATTTCTCTTTTGTTTTCTATTGGCTTGGGCTTCCAAGCCATTCATGTGGCCTCCGTTATTCAAGTGACTGAATTAGTGAATTGATCTATCTGGGTTAATTAAAAATTATTGTTGGTGGGTAGAAACAAATTACTGTTCGAGTGAGTGCCTTTCCTGCCTGTTTTTTTTTTTTTTTTTTTGGAGGGTCCACTGTTCTGTAGTTAGTGTGTATGTGTGTGTTACCTCAACATAGGCTCTCTGCCTCATCTCTCTGATCTCATCATGATAATGTTGCCTGATTTGCTTTAACTGCCTGAGATACTCCTGCACACACACACACACACACACACACACACACACACACACACACACACACACACACACACACACACACACACACACACACACACACACACACACACACACACACACAAAAAAAAAATCCATATACTCACACACACTGCATGAACAATTCATTAATCTATAATTTCAAAAGACAACCAAATGGCAGTCCTAGAGACCTGTTGTCCCTGTATTTTGTCATGTGGTCCTTGCTGAGGTGGAGTGGCTCTCTCATCAAGGCATTTGTACCGTTCAGCATCTGCTGTACTTGGCCTCAGCCCCTGCATACAGTATGATATAAGGCTATGTAAGAGTTTTAAGACTAACAGTGAAACTATTGTGTGTGTGCGTGTGAATGTCTGTGTGTGTGTGTGCGTTTGTGTGTTTGTGCTTGTGCATGTGTGCGTGCTTGCACGCATCTTACCAGCTGTTTTTCGGCTCTGAGTTTGTACTGGCTGGCTTCTTGTCTTCTCTGTAGGTATTCCTCCCTTGCTGCTGCCACACTAGAAAAAGAGACATAAAGAAACAAGAGAGCCATCTGCTATCTGTCAATCCCTTTTCCATCCATTATCATCTGTCTTACATATTAACATACAGACATAACTCTAATCCTCCCATCTCCAACCAAATGCATCTCTTGTCCACTAAAATAATAAAACACATTTTTCAGTTCTCTCATACACACACACTCACAGCTGGTAGGGCTCCAGAGCATTCCGTCTATTGGCCGGCCTCTCCAGCTCCATGGGTTCTTGTGCAGCAAGACGAGGTGGAAAAGGAGGTTGATGAACACATGGCTGGTGTTGCAGTTGGTCCCGATGGTCACAGTGCTGCCTGTAATGCTGCAGATGTGCATTAGGCTTGGTCTCAAACTGAGCGGGTGCTCCTGCTCGTGCCTTTCCCACTTCTACCACTGCTGCTTGGCCTGCCACTTTCTTGGAATGAGACAAAATAGGACTTTAAATTTCATGTTACTTTATGAGTTTTATATAAAACACACACACACACACACATACACACACACACACACACACACACACACACACACACACACACACACACACATAATTTCCATGGGTTATGAAATCACACACACACATTTGTATGTTACCTGGACAGTGACAGTACAACTGTAAGCTTAAATTGCAAAACTTTACATTGAGTTTAAAGGGTATATATACTGGTATTGTAGGAATATCAGGGCTAGGTCACTAGCCTGTTATGGTAGTTTTAAATAATGGATTCTGTGTCACTCTTTGGGATATTCAAAGTTTGGGTTATTTTGTTTAGACGTTTGTATAGACTTGTTTTTATAGTTCCTTGATCTTCATGATGCCATCTGTTTAGGTATGTTCTCTAACAAAGTATAGGATGTTCCAGGAACAAGTGTATTTATATTGAGGTGATGTGACGCTTTAATTGCACACTGGTTAACTCTATTCAACTAATTGTGACTTCTCATGGCACCTGGTTGCACCAGAACTAATTCAGGGGTTTCGCAGAAGGCACTGTATGCGCCATCTAAAAAATACTCATCAGTCAGTTACTGTAATCAGTTACAGTAATCAGTCAGTTACTGTACACTGTGCCATTTCTTAACAATGTCAAGTTAATACACTACTTTTGTTTCACAAATGATATATGATGTTTATTTTGCTCACACTTTCCCATTCCATCACCCGTATACAGTGGCAAGAAAAAGTATGTGAACCTTTTGGAATTTCATGGTTTTCTGAATAAATTTGTCATAAAATTTTGACAAATATAATATGTGTAAAATAATAACACAAATAAATTCTGGTCTTTCATGTCTTTATTGAGAACAACCAAAAAAACCTCATAGTGCTTGTGGAAAAAGTATGTGTAACCTTGAGTTAATGACCTCAAAAAAGCTAATTGGAGTCAGGTTTTAGCACACCTGGAGTCTCGTTAAGAAAAATGAGTTTTGACTACAGCTACTTTGACTGATAAAAACCCCTCAGACTTTTGGTGTTTGCTCTGCACAAGAAGCACACGCTTATGTGAGCCATGCCTCGCCAAAAAGAGCTTTCAGAGGATCTACGATCAAGAATTGTTGATTTACATAAAGCTTGCAAGGGTTATAAAGTGATTTCAAAGACTTTAGAAATTCACCAGTCTACAGTTAGGCAAGCATTCTACAAATGGAGACACTTTGGGACTGTTGCTACTCTACCATGAAGTGGGCGCCCAGTCAAAATGACACCAAGAGCACAACGAAGACTCATCAATGAGGTAAAGAAACAACCCCAAATGACAGCCAAAGATTTGAAGGCATCATTGGAACTGGCTAACATCTCTGTTCATGAGTGTACAATACGTAAAACATTGAACAAGGAGGGTATCTATGGAAGAACATCACGAAGGAAGCCACTGCTTACTAAAAAGAACATTGCCTGAAGTTTGCAAAAGAGCACATTGACATTCCACAGTGGTATTGGCAAAATGTTTTGTGGACTGATGAAACTAAGATTGGACTATTTGGAAAAACCACACAGTACTACATCTAGCGTAGAAAGGGCACAGCATATCATCATGAAAACATCATCCCAACCGTAATGTATGGTGAAGGAAACATCATGATTTGGGCCTGCTTTGCTGCATCAAGGCCTGGCCAGCTTGCAATCATTGAACGGAAGATGAATTCCCAAGTATATCATACAATTCTTCAGGATAATGTGAGAATGTCTGTACGTCAGTTGAAACTGTGTAGAAGTTGAGTGATGCAACAGGACAATGTCCCAAACACCAGAGCAAGTCCACAACAGAATGGCTTCAGAAAAACAAAATCCGCCTTTTGGAGTGGCCAAGTCAGAGCCCAGACCTCAACCCAATAGAGATGCTATGGAATGACTTGAAGAGAGCCATACACATGAGACGTCCAAAGAATATGACAGAGCAAAAGCAGTTCTGCCAGGAAGAATGGGCTAAAATCCCTCCTGAACGATGTGCAGGTCTGATCCACAACTACAGGAAGCGCCTGTTTGAGGTTATTGCTGCCGGGGAGGGGGGGTCAACCAGTTATTAATTGTAAGGGTTCACTTACTTTTTCCACTGCCATTTTGAATGTTGAATGAGAGTGTTCAATAAAGACATGAGGGATCAGAATTTATTTTGTGTTATTGTTTTAGGCACATTATATTTCTCAATACCCTTGACTTAGATGAAGATCAGATCACATTTTATGACAAATTTATATAAAAGCATTCATTCATTCATTCATTCAAATTCCAAAAGGTTCACACTTTTTCTTATCACTATATATATTTGTGCATCTGATTGAAGGTTTTCTAATATGGCATTTCCCAGTATCTGGAATAAACTGTAACAAATACTACACAAGGGAGAGGTGGCAGTGCCTCTACACCTTGCACCATGACTACCCCTAGTCATAATAATCTGCTCTTTTATTTCCAAATATACAGCAAATACCATATTGCATTTTATATTTTTATATTTTTGAACAGTACTGGATGCTATTGTTTTCTGTAGCCGCAGATTCCTGTTCTTGGTTAACCTCATGTGGTCTTCTGCTCTTGTCGCCAGTCCCCCTCGAGGTTGAATATGTTGTGCATTCTGAGATGTTTTCTGCTCACATCGGTTGTAAAAAGTGGTCATTTGGCCATTCTCCTCTGCCTGCTCTCACCAGCAAGGCATTTCGGCTGTCATAACTGCAGCTTGTTGGATGTTTTTGCTTTTTGCACCATTCTGTGAAAATTCTAGTTTACTGGATACACTATCAGAATCTACTACAAAGGCAGGACATAGTGTTGCTGCGAGTTACATTACATTTACACTTAAAGCATTGAACAGATACCCTCATCCAGAGGGACTTACAGAAGTTAAAGGACATTGAATTTTAGCTCATTTATACAATCAAGAAGTTAAGGGAAGTTGACCTTTTCTGGGATTTGAAATCACAACCTTCCGATTAGTAGTCAAATGCCTTAACCAGGTAAAAGTTTAAGAAAGGATCTGTGAATTGTATGGCAGTTTGTACAGAAATATAGTAGAAATATCGTTTTATTTTGGAGCTCAGTAAGGCAGTATTTGTATATGTTGGGTTACTGGCACAAACCACAGATGAGAGCAAAACAAATAGTGTGCCCCCAATTTGTATCATGTTAAGTAAAAAAAAAAAAAATCTCTGACACTCTACCACTATCAAAAAGTTTCAGATGTGAATATGACTTACATTAAAATAAACAATGTAGCTACAGTATGATACTAAATGCAAGAGACTGGTCTAGTTTGTAAAAACTGTTCAGAAAATGCCAGCTCTACTTTACATGGTCACCAGACAAGATGTCTACCTGCTGCCTACAGTAATCTTTCACTAAAGTCAACTGGGACCTGGCCAGCTTGCAATCATTGAACGGAAGATGAATTCCCAAGTATATCATACAATTCTTCAGGATAATGTGAGAATGTCTGTACGTCAGCTGAAACTGTGTAGAAGTTGGGTGATGCAACAGGACAATGTCCCAAAACACCAGAGCAAGTCCACAACAGAATGGCTTCAGAAAAACAAAATCCGCCTTTTGGAGTGGCCAAGTCAGAGCCCAGACCTCAACCCAATAGAGATGCTATGGAATGACTTGAAGAGAGCCATACACATGAGACGTCCAAAGAATATGACAGAGCAAAAGCAGTTCTGCCAGGAAGAATGGGCTAAAATCCCTCCTGAACGATGTGCAGGTCTGATCCACAACTACAGGAAGCGCCTGTTTGAGGTTATTGCTGCCGGGGAGGGGGGATCAACCAGTTATTAATTGTAAGGGTTCACTTACTTTTTCCACTGCCATTTTGAATGTTGAATGAGAGTGTTCAATAAAGACATGAGGGATCAGAATTTATTTTGTGTTATTGTTTTAGGCACATTATATTTCTCAATACCCTTGACTTAGATGAAGATCAGATCACATTTTATGACAAATTTATATAAAGGCATTCATTCATTCATTCATTCCAATTCCAAAAGGTTCACACTTTTTCTTACCACTATACATATTTATGCATCTGATTGAAGGTTTTGAGTTCAAGTGTCAGGATGGCTGAGCGGTCTAAGGTGCCAGACTCAAGGTTCAACTCTTCCCCTGGTTAATGGAGGATTCTGGTCTCCAACTGGACGTGTGGGTTTGAATCCTACTTCTGACATGAGATTTAAAAAAAAAATTTAAAACTCGGTTATTGAATATAAATACAAGGATTTTAACATGACTATAGTTTTATACTTATGTATTAAATTGAAGATGACGTCCAACACTGGAAAAGTTCATGTGGGGTGAATACTTCTATTCAGTGCCTTGAAAAAGAAAAATAATCAGATTTGTGTGGATTACAAATGACACTTTCGCAGATTGTTCCAACCAGTATTTTTTTTTATTGCCTACCAATATGATCTTAAAGCAAACCTTCAGACTAGTACTTAGACTGGTAGAACAAACTTGTTCCTGGAAAAATAGCTTTAAGTTTGTTGGAGTAAGTGCAAACCAGCTTTGCACACTGTTTGAGAGTGATTTCTGCCCATTCTTCCTGGCAGATTTGCTACCGGTTCTTCTGGTTGATTGGACGTTGTTTGTAGACTTCAATGTTCAAATAGTGCCAAAGATTCTCAAAGGGATTCAGATCTGGACTTTGACTTGGCCATTGTAGAACATTCACCTTTTTGTTTTTAACCAATCCTGCATTGCATTGGCCATAGTGTTTGGGATCATTGCCTTGCTGAAAGGTAAAATTTCTTCCATGCTTTTAGTTTGTTTGTGTTTTTGCAGACTGCAGCAGGTTCTCTTGTAATATCCACCAGTTCTGAAGATGAAAAGCATCCCCAGAGCGTGATCATATATTTCCCCACACCATATTTCATTGCTGGGATGGTGTTAATTGAGGTATGGCCTGTGTTAGGTGTATTATATATGTTTGCTACACATGGTGTTTTGAAACCTGCCCAAATACAGTATCTCGATCTTGGTCTCATCACACCAAAACCCACAAAAAACACATGTTCACTGGTTAACTATTCTGCTTTCATGTGGCTCTTGAGCAATGGTTTCTTTCTCACCACCCTCCCACACAGTCCTCAATTATGCAGAGCTCTTGAAAGGGTTGTCTGGTGTACTTTCAATCCACTCTCAACCACTGTAATCTGTAACCTTGTATAGGTAGTGCTTGGGTGGTGTGATGCACCTTCCACTTTCTTCAATATTGAGAAAAGTGCTTACTGAGATGTCCAACCTCTTAGATATAATTTTACACACTAATACTAAGTTATGAAACTCTATTACCTTATCATTAACTGTTAGATACAATTTACATACTACTGCTATGCATTAAGTGACGCTTATAGGACTATTGGTATTATTTCGCGTATGAAGGAGTAGTTATTAAAAACTAGCTCATGCAATCTGATTTACTGTTGTAACATTATAAGTTGGAGAAATACCCAATAAACAACAAATGTGGCAATGAGGTTAATGAGAAGACTGTTTTTTGCCTTAAGAAAAAGACAAGGGGAAAGGATTAAAGGTATGCATTTTTCTTCAGTGGCTGCTGAAGGGTGGCTGCTTTTTTGCAAAAAGGGAGGACAATAAATGAAATGTTGTGAAAAAATGTACAGTGGGGTCCAAAAGTCTGAGACCACATTGAAAACCTGCATTTTTTTTTTCTTTAAAAATTGGAAATAAATAGAAGGTTTTAGAATTTTTATATCGTAAATATTCTGTACTATTTCTAGGTCACTGTTTTGTACAAAAGGTCACATTTTCCTCATGTCTAATCTCTTCTATTGAAGCATGTGTTCATAGAACACTCTGATAGATTTGATCTAAAGGGCTCATAAGGTTTTGAACAAACTTTTGGAGTCCATGCCAGCTCAAGTGTACACTGTCATTAAAGCAAAAAGGGGACAAACCAAATACTAAGAAACTCTGAAATTGATGTAAAGGTTTCAGATTTGACTTTTCACTCAAGTTATTGTCAATAATATAATTTGTAATGAAAACTGTTGTATTAAATTGTAAAAGAATGCAATAGAAGCATTTTTACTAGGGCTTTCCGACTTTTGGACATCACTGAATTTGTGGCAAAATGTAAAAAAAGTATATTTTTATATTTACAGTGGCAAGAAAAAGTATGTGATCCTTTTGGAATTTCATGGTTTTCTGAATAAATTTGTCATAAAATGTGATCTGATCTTCATCTAAGTCAAGGGTATTGACAAATATAATGTGTCTAAAATAATAACACAAAAAAAATTCTGATCCCTCATGTCTTTATTGAGAACAACCAAAAAACTTCATAGTGCTTGTGGAAAAAATATGTGAACCCCTGAGTTAATGACCTCAAAAAAGCTAATTGGAATCTTGTTAAGAAAATGAGTTTGGAGGTGTGGACTACAGCTACTTTGACTGATAAAAACCCCTCAAACTTTTGGAGTTTGCGCTGCACAAGAAGTACACGCTTATGTGAGCTACGCCTCGCCAAAAAGAGCTTTCAGAGGATCTACGATCAAGAATTGTTGATTTACATAAAGCTTGCAAGGGTTATAAAGTGATTTCAAAGACTTTAGAAATTAACCAGTCTACAGATAGGTAAACATTCTACAAATGGAGACACTTTGGGACTGTTGCTACTCTACCATGAAGTGGATACCCAGTCAAAATAACACCAAGGGCAGAAAGAAGACTCATCAATTAGGTAAAGAAACAACCCCGAATGACAGCCAAAGATTTGAAGGCATCATTGGAACTGACTAACATCTCTGTTCATGAGTGTACAATACATAAAACATTGAACAAGCAGGGTATCTATGGAAGAACACCACGAAGGAAGCCACTGTTTTACTAAAGTTTGCAAAAGAGCACTCCACAGTGGTATTGGCAAAATGTTTTGTGCACTGATGAAACTAAGATTGAACTATTTGGAAAAACCACACAGCACTACATCTGGTGTAGAAAGGGCACGGCATATCATCATGAAAACATCATCCCAACCGTAAAGTATGGTGGAGGAAACATCATGATTTGGGCCTGCTTTGCTGCATCAGGGCCTGCCCAGCTTGCAATCATTGAGGGGAAGATGAATTCCCAAGTATATCAGACAATTCTTCAGGATAATGTGAGAATGTCTGTACGTCAGCTGAAACTATGTAGAAGTTGGGTGATGCAACAGGACAACAACCCAAAACACTAGAGCAAGTCCACAACAGAATGGCTTCAGAAAAACAAAATCCACCTTTTGGAGTGGCCAAGTCAGAGCCCAGACCTCATCCTAATAGAGATCCTATGGAATGACTTGAAGAAAGCCAGACACATGAGACGTCCAAAGAATATGACAGAGCTAAAGCAGTTCTGCCAGGACATAACTGGACTTCTTCAATAACTTGTTGAGTTTGTCAGCCTCCCCAGCCTTAATTCCACCTCCCCAGCATGTCACAGCAAAGAACATGGCACTGGCTACTACAGACTGATTGAACATCTGCAGTAGCTTGCTGCTCACGTCAAATGACCTGAGCCTCCTTAGAAATAACAGTCTGCTCTGTCCCTTCCGGGAGAGAGCTTCAGTGTTTTCCGACCAGTCCAGATGTTGAGCTGAAGGTGGTTATCCTCAGACCATCTGAAAAAGCTCTCCAATACGCCTCTGTACTCCTCCTCCTTATCTTCACTGATGCAACCCACGATGGAGGAGTCATCAGAGAATCTCTGGAGGTGGTATGTACCAGAGTTGTAGCTAAAGTCAGAGGTGTATATGGTGAATAGAAAGGGTGAAAGCACAGTTCCTTGAGGTGTGCCGGTGTTGCACATCGCCACATCTGACAGGTTGCCCTGCAGTTGGACGTACTGTGGTCTGCTGGTGAGATAGTCCATGATCCAGGCCACCATGTTGTGGTCTACCCGCATGTCCCAGAGCTTTTCTGCAAGTAGGGGGGGCCGGATGGTGTTAAATGCATTTGAAAAATCGAAAAACATGATTCTGAATGTGCTTCCCATCCTCTCCAGGTGTGAGTAAGCCCTATGCAGTAGGTAGATGATTGCATCGTCCACGCCGATCTGGTATGCAAACTGCAGCGGATCAAGGGAGTCACTTACGATCAGCTTCAGATGCCTCAGGACCAGTCTCTCAAAGGTCTTCATGACATGTGAGGTCAGCACCACAGGTCTGTAGTCATTTGAGGTACTGGGATGACTTTTCTTGGGCACCGGAACAATGCAGGAGGTCTTCCACAGTTGGGGCACCTTTTTCAGCCTTAGAGAAAGATTGAAGAGGTGTTGAAACACACCTGCAAGCTGTGTGGCACACACCTTGAGCAGCCTGTGGTTGATGTTGTCTGGGCCCATAGATTTGTTGATTGGGAGCTTGGATAGCTCCCATCTCACCTGGCTTGATGTTATTAATGAGCTGGTGGAGGGGAAGGGGGTCACTGGGGTGCCTGTGTGTGTGATTATTCTTGTATTGTCCGCATCATCAGGAGTGGGCGAATGTCCATTTGAGCTCTCAGGGGTGGGGGCTGTGTCAAACCTGTTGAAATACCGGATTAGCTCATTTGCATGTTCCAGGCTGCCCTCCATGGCTGGTCTGGAATTTTTAAGCCCAGTAATCCTGTTCATGCCCTCCCATACCTTTTTGGTGCTGTTTTTTTTTTTCCAGCTTGCACTCTAGCCTCTCCCGGTAGCTGTGTTTTTGCTTTCCTCAGCTCCCTCCTTAGCTCCTTTTGGACTGACCTGACCTCCATATTGTCTCCTGCCATGAATGCTCTCTTTTTCCTGTTTAAGAGGGTTTTAATGTCTTTGTTGATCCATGGCTTGTTGTTTGAAAAACAGCGGACCTTCTTTGTGGGTACAATGCTGTCCTTACAAAAGCATATGTGGTCCGTAATACACTGGGAGAGTCCCTCAATGTCCTCTGCGTGATCCTCAAGGAACAGGTCCCAGTCTGTGGTGTCGAAGCAGTCCTGCAGGGCCTTTTCGGCCTCACTGGCCACACCTTTACGAACTTGGTGGTGACAGGCTGCTGTTTGACTACAGGCTTGTGCACAGATGCAAGGTAGATCAAGTTGTGGTCTGATCTGCCCAGAGGGGGAAGGGCAGTGGAGCTATATGCCCCCTTCACATTGGCATACAGCTGATCCAAGATTTTATTCTCCCTTGTTTTGCATTTTAAATATTGTGTGAAGTTTGTAAGGGTTTTAGAGAGGGGGACATGGTTGAAGTCCCCGTTAATAATCATGAGTGCGCTCGGGTGTTGTGTCTGAAATTTTGCAATGGCGGAGTGGATGATGTTACAGGCGTATGCCACTACTGCCGATGGTGGAATGTACGCAGTCACAACAATGGCGTGAGAGAACTCCCTGGACGAATAGTATGGTCTCAGTCCCACAGCCAGTAGATCTACATCTGGCATACACATGCTCTCCTTCACCGTTATGTGTCTAGCGTGGCACCATTTTGAGTTAACAAAGACAGCTATACCTCCTCCCTTCTTCATACCGCTCTGTTTTCATCGGTCAGCTTGCACTAGTGTGAAGCCAGCTAGCTCTACCAAAGAATCATTAATGTTCCCTGTTAGCCATGTCTCCATGAAGCACAACAAACTGGCCTCCCTGTGCTCACGTCAGTGCAATCTCATCTGTCTTGTTGGCCGATCTTACATTCCCCATAACAACTGATGGAAGGCAAGGTTTGAGTCTCCTTTTTCTTTCCCGCTTCTCTCTAACCTTCGTGCCTGCTCTCATCCCTCACCTGTGCCTCTGTAGCGCCGCTGGTATGTCCGTCGGCAAGGCCGTTGCTCTAATCTGATACATCAGGAGCTGCTCCCTTGAATAAACAAGCATTGTCCGAGTAATCTTGGTGGGTCCAAAATACGGCAAGAAAAACATTTAAAATGACAAATTCAGGCATAAATATAGACAATAAGGTGAAATAAAAAGTCTGGCATAAAACCAGAACGATAGAAAGTCGGAAAGAGGTGAAAAAAATAAGTTAAAATTAATAGCTGCAGGAGCTGCTGTGACCGGCTGCTGCTCGTGTCGGCGCCATTTACCAAATTTCATTATAATATCAGCAGATCTTTAAGTCTCTGTCTTGTTTTGTGGGAGAGCCTTGGCTAGGTAGTGTTTGGGTGGTGTGATGCAGCTTCCACTTCTCAATATTGATCCAACAGTGCTTACTGGGATGTCCAACCTCTTAAATATAATACTTATGTAAGAAGCAGCATTTTTCAGTTTTTGCTTTTCTTCAAAATACTTGTTGACCAATAATTCATTTTGACTTTGAAAATTCACTGTAATAGTGAATACTCCCTGAACTAGATATAGTATGCAACTGAATTATCAGTCTAATATGGCATTTCCCACTATCTGGAATAAACTGTAACAAATACTACACAAGGGAGAGCTGGCAGTGCCTCTACACCTTGCACCATGACTACCCCTAGTCACAATAATCTGCTCTTTTATTTCCAAATATACAGCAAATACCATATTGCATTTTATATTTTTATATTTTTGAACAGTACTGGATGCTATTGTCTTCTGTAGCCACAGATTCCTGTTCTTGGTTAACCTCATGTGGTCTTCTGCTCTTGTCGCCAGTCCCCCTCGAGGTTGAATATGTTGTGCATTCTGAGATGTTTTCTGCTCACATCGGTTGTAAAAAGTGGTCATTTGGCCATTCTCCTCTGCCTGCTCTCACCAGCAAGGCATTTCGGCTGTCATAACTGCAGCTTGTTGGATGTTTTTGCCTTTTGCACCATTCTGTGAAAATTCTAGTTTACTGGATACACTATCAGAATCTACTACAAAGGCGGGACATAGTGTTGCTGCGAGTTACATTACATTTACACTTACAGCATTGAACAGATACCCTCATCCAGAGGGACTTACAGAAGTTAAAGGACATTGAATTTTAGCTCATTTATACAATCAAGAAGTTAAGGGAAGTTGACCTTTTCTGGGATTTGAAATCACAACCTTCCGATTAGTAGTCAAATGCCTTAACCAGGTAAAAGTTTAAGAAAGGATCTGTGAATTGTATGGCAGTTTGTACAGAAATATGGTAGAAATATCGTTTTATTTTGGAGCTCAGTAAGGCAGTATTTGTATATGTTGGGTTACTGGCACAAACCACGGATGAGAGCAAAACAAATAGTGTGCCCCCTATTTGTATCATGTTAAGTAAAAAAAAAAAATCTCTGACACTCTACCACTATCAAAAAGTTTCAGATGTGAATATGACTTACATTAAAATAAACAATGTAGCTACAGTATGATACTAAATGCAAGAGACTGGTCTAGCTTGTAAAAACTGTTCAGAAAATGCCAGCTCTACTTTACATGGTCACCAGACAAGATGTCTACCTGCTGCCTACAGTAATCTTTCACTAAAGTCAACTGGGACCTGGCCAGTGTGCTCAAATGTATAAGTTAAACATGTATGACAAAAAAAACAAAAACAACGTTTTCAGTTCAAGGGGCTAAAACTGACACACTGGTCATATCCTCACAAAATTCCCTAATATTAGACTGGATATTAAGCATAAAGTGAAAACATGGAGGAAGAAGAAGAACAATACTTTATTCTGTGTGATGCAAGGCTTGGTTACTGCACATCTTCGCTCTGGTCTGGGAGGCAGCTTGCTCGGTGGATGCTTAGGCTTTACTGCTGGACCAGGCCTTGGTGTAACTTTGGACAGAGAGAGAAAGATTCAAGGAAGTGCAAAAAGAGGCTGGTGAGAGAATGCCTGTTTATAGCTGCTATAGCATGAGTGGGACCTAACTTAACCCCATTAAATATAACTATAAACAAAAAATGGATAGTGTTATAGAATATGTCGTTATAGGAAAATCAACCTTCATTTTGTAACATTTACTTCACTTCACATTTTACTTAGTACAAGTATTGTTTTAATTTGTCTCATATGTATGTGCTGTAATACTGTAATACTGTAATACTGCTGTAATACTGCTACGTGGAAGCTTATAGGCACTTTTCTACCACAGGAACCTTTTTATACTTCGTAAAATATACTCTATATATACTCTAAATATACTCTAGAAAATATTGCTGACATAAAATATGTAGGGAACTTAGCCAGCGGTGGGCGGAGCACAGACACACAGGAGGCCGTTTTAGTGTTGCCCATGGAGAATCTTTATTCAAGATAGTTTGTGAAGGGGGGTGTGCGTGTGTGTGTTGGAATGCGATCGTGCGGTGAGGGTCTCAGTCGTCTGCGGGGTTGCCGGGGTCGCGCTGGGGTTTTCCTGAGTGACGGGGCTTCCGTTTGGCTTTCAGCACTGGGGCGCTGCTGAGGGCTTCTTTCAGGGCTTGGAAGGCCCGCTCTGCTTCTGCCGACCACTTCACCCGGTCCGGCTGGCCCTTCTTGAGATCTGAGAGGGGGGAGGCTACAGTGAAGAAGTTAGGCACAAATCTGCGGTAGTACCCCGCCAACCCCAAGAAGACAGGTACCTGTTTTTTTTTATGTAGGCCGGGGATAGTCCCTTACTGCCTCAATTTTCTTCATCTGGGGCTTTAGTAGGCCCCGGTCAATACGGTACCCAAGATACTGTGCCTCAGTCAGACACAGGTGGCACTTTTTGGGTGTCAGCCCAGCCTTCCGGAGCTCTTTCAGGACCTCCCCCAGGTAGAACAGGTGTTCTGACCAAGTGGAGGAGTGGATGACCACATCGTCCAGGTAGGCAGCTGTGAAGGCCCGATGAGGCGCAGGACAATATCCATCAGTCGCTGGAACACTGCGGGTGCCCTGTGGAGCCCAAACGATTGGACCCAGTATTGCGTGTGGCTATTCACCGTGCTGAAGGCCGTGTTTGGTCTCACCTCTGGGGCCAGGGCCACTTGCCAGTATACTTTGGTTAGGTCCAGGGTGGATATGAACCAGGCCCTCCCCAATCGTTCCACTAGATCGTCCACTCAGGGGAGTGGATAGTCGTTGAACTCTGAGACCTGGTTCAGCTTCCAGAAGTCATTGCATAGGCACATACTTCCATCGGGCTTCAGCGCGACAATGATGGGGCTGGACCAGGGGCTGTTGTATTCCTCGATGATGTTGTCCCGCAGCATTCAGCCCATCTCCTCCTCGATAGCCTTGCGGCGGGCCTCTGGGACCCGATAGGGCCGCTGCCGCACCACCACTCCCGTCCGGGTCTTGATCTCATGGTGGACCATCTGCATCATCCTTGGGGAGGTAGAGAACAGATCCGTGAATTGACCCACCAACTCGTATAGCTCCTGTCTTTCCCGGGAGTGAGGTCTTCACCCAGCGGGACCAAGGTACCCTCGTCATGTCCTGTGTCTCTTGCCGCAAACGCAGACACTACTGGCGCCGGCTCTACCCATTTATTTTGCAAGTTCACGTGGTATGTTTGTGTCTTCGCTCGCTTACCGGGCTGTTGCAGGTGATAGTTTATGGCCCCCTTCCGCTCGAGGACTGTGTATGGCCCTTGCCACCGGGCTAGGAACTTGCAGGAGCTGTTCGGCACCAGTAGGAACACCTGATCGCCAGGTTGGAACTTCAGGGGTTGTGCCGGGTGGTCGTCCACTCGTTTCTGCTCCTCCTGGGCGGCTCTCATATGCTCCTGGACGAATGGGGCCACTCAGTCAATCCTCCCCTGCATCTCCTGCATGTACTCGACAACCAAGCGAAACGGGGAGGGCTGTTCCTCCCAGACTTCCCGGGTCATGTCCAGCAGTCCTCGAGGTTGCCGTCCGAAGAGGAGTTCGAAGGAGGTGAAGCCCGTGGAGGCTTGGGGGCACTCCTGGATGGCGAAGAGGACATAGGGTAGGAGGAGGTCCAAATTTCTCCCTCTTCATCTACCACCCATCGTAGCATCTGCTAAAAGGTCTGGTTGAACCTCTCGATGAGCCCGTCGGTCTGTGGGTGGTAGACGGACGCCTTTAGGTGCTTAACCTGCAACAGCTGATACAGATCAGACATTAGTTTGGAGATGAAAGGCGTACTTTGGTCCGTCAAGATGTCCTTTGGTATCCCCACGCAGCTGAACAGGAGCATCAGTTCTTTTGCGATGTTACGGGAGGTGGCTTTGTGGAGCGTCACCACCTTGGATTATCAGGTGGCGTAATCCAGGATGACGAGTATGTACTCGTGGCCCCGGGCGCATTTGGGGAGTGGTCCCACGAGGTCCATGCCAACCTTCTCAAAGGGGATGCCTATGATGGGCAGAGGGATAAGGGGAGCTGGCGGGGGCCTCCGTGGGGCGGTGCGCTGGCACTGGGGGCACTGTTGGCAGAAGCTCCGGACCTCTGCATCCATCCCCGGCCAGACAAAGCAGTCTTTTAGCTTTTCTATGGTGTTTCGTGCCCCCAAGTGGCCCCCGAGCAGGTGGGTGTGGGCCAGGTGCATCAGCGTCTGTGTCTAGGTCTTGGGGACTACCAGGAGGTCCACAATTTCCCCTCAGCGGCTGGCCCGTTGATGTAGGAGGCCTCCCCTGATGAGGAAGTAGGAGGAGGGGAGCCTCTGGTTCGGATTCTGGTCGACCCCTTCTATCTGCCGCATCTGGGCCCAGCAGTGTTTCAGGAGGTCGTCCTCCTTCTGCTCCTGCCCAAAGTTCCCCTGCCAGTTTACCTGTTGGAACACAGATGAGATCGGGTTTGAATGTGTGTGCGGCTTACTGTGGCGTCCCCCTCATCTTGCGCCAAGCAGGCATGCCAGGTTCGTGTCTCTTTCGCTCACTGGGGAGCCCTCCTGGATTTGGGAGCTGGGCTGGCCGGGAACCTTGGCCAGTCTCTTTCCAGAAGCAGCGGCACAGGGAGGTCGGGGATGATGCCGACTAGGAGTGGCCAGGTGCATGTTTTACCCGGTATCTGGACCTCAACCGCGGGGACTTCCTGGGCATCCCCATGGACGCAGGTTACAGTGATAGTCCCGTTACGGCTGATTTCTTTTGGCAGGATTGTCAGACGGGCGAGGGTCACTGTGCTCCCGGAGTCCAGCAGGGCGGTGACCGGGCCCCCTTCGACCCACACAGTCAGGGTAGGGGCTCTTGGTGGGTTTGGCGTGTGGAGGGCGCACTCTGCCAGCCAGGGTTTCTGGGCCTTCTTCGGTGTCTCCTGGTCCGGCTCCGTCGGCATAGGCTCGTCCCCGGGCGTCCCATAGGCGGGCTGGGAATATTCTGGGCAGGCTGCGGGACCGCCGTCCTTCCCTGCCGAGTTCAAGGGTGGCCAAGGCACGCTTCAAGGTGGTTAGGAGTTCCTTGGGGCTTCCCCGGCGCCTGCATTCCCACTACCTGGTGTTCTGTGGGCAGGAAAGTCCTTAGGAATCGATTCAGGCCACCTTTTCTGCCACCTCGGTGGCGGTATATAGGTCAGGTTGGAGCCACCTCTTGGTTATGCGTAGGAGGGTGTCCATCTGACCGTGTGGCTTGACCTCCAGCCGATAGCTCCACCGGTGGAACTCTGCCGCCTCTTGGTGGGGGGTTCACCCACACCATGTCAGGATCTCCTTCTTCACTTCCTCATAATCTGCTGCCTCCTCTGGAGAGAGGGCATAGTAGGACGTGCGCGCCTCTCCGGAGAGCAGCGGGCCGAGGATGCATGGCCACTCGTTGCTGCCCCAGTCTTCGCGGTGGGCGAGTCATTCAAAGGCCTCTAGGTAGACCTCGATGTCATTCTCGGGGGTCAGTGGGGGAGGCATCGGACCTCATGGCTGGGATCGTGTAGAGGCGTGGTGGCTGAGGGGGTCGTTGCTTTCAGGGCCACCAGTTCCCGGGTTGCGACCTGCAGACTGTGAGCGAGCTGCTGCGTCACGGCTTGCTGCTGGAGATTCGACTCCATAAGATGCTGCAGTGTGGGATCCAATTTTTTTTTGTGTGTTGTGTGAAGTGTGAGGTTTTACCAAGAAGGGAAAGAGGAAAGAAGGGGGGGAGGACATTATCTCATTATCTATTAAATTTTTTTTCTTCTTCAGGTGGGTGGGTCTGTGCTCATGCCCACATCCTCCACCAGTGTAGGGAACTTAGCCAGCGGTGGGCGGAGTGCAGACACACAGGAGGCAATTTTAGTGTTGCCCGTGGAGAATCTTTATTCAAGATAGTCTGTGAAGGGGGGTGTGGGTGCGCCCACGCGTGTGTGTGTGTGCGCGGGGTTGCCGGGGTTGCTGGGGTTGTGCTGGGGTTTTCGGGAGTGATGGGGGTTCCGTTCAGCTTTCAGGCAACACGCGGTAGCAGCCAGGGGGCAGAGTCTTCGCTCGCGTCGGAGTCATATGTACTGAGAGCCTTCTCTCCCTTTGCGAGCGGAATATCCCCCTTTTATACTCTCCCCTCACCTACTGGATGGTGGAATTCTTCCATGCTGTGCGCCATTCACCGGCCGTGTGTGTGTCGGCAACCCCACCCAGCCGCCATGTGCTGTCCGGCCGTCCAAAACATTGGTGGTGCTGAAGCAGAGCTGTCTCTTCAGCACCACCGCGGCAGTCACGGGAGGAGCAATCTTTGACTCTTGTGCGCCGGCTTCCGGCCCATCGTCACAAATAGTACAAATAGTACAAATAAATAATTTTTTAAAAATCTGGACTACAACAAAAATACTGTTTTTGCAGTGTAGAGCAGGGGTCAAGCTCATTTTAGTTAACAGGCCACATTAGACTGATTCCAAGTAGGTTGGACCAAAAAAATCCATTTAGCAGATTAAGTCCATATACATTCCTTATAAGTATTCACTCTCTTGTACTTTTCCACATTTTGTAGTGTTACAATCTAGTAACTGTTTCTGGAAACTTGCTAATAAACAATTACCCATCATTAGCACATTTTGTTAGTAGCCAGGTTTATAGCTATGAGTTTACTACTCTATTTTGCCCCCTAGTGGGGCAGACAATAGCTAATTTTTAGATTTAACTTAATCCGTGTTCTAAATTAAAATCCTCGTTGTACTGTAATTAAGTAGGTTAGACACCCTTGGGGTAGAGTATGTGTGCTGTGTGTAGGACAGTGTTGGGTACCTGCAGTATGTTTGTTCACATGCTGTGCTACAGGTTCTCTGTGCAGAACTGTGTGACTAAATTCCTCCTCTATGAACTGCAACACAGCCAGAGACAGAAACCCACAACACACACACACACAGTGTAAAAGAAAATCATGTGTCTGTCACAACAACCCAAGACAGTACCCCTCGCTGCCAGCAGAGGTCAATAATGAGCTGTTCATTTCCTGTTTACTTCCTGGGTTGGGCACATGCTCTTCAGTTTATATTTGCCATTGAGTCTTGCCATTCTCAAGTTGCGTCATGTTTTTTTGGTAGCCTATTTGTGTGTTCTGACCATTTTGCATTTTGACCATTGCCTGCCTAACAACAGACACATCCTCCCTCTTCTACTGATTCTGGTTCATTACATGAACTACTTGTATTTTATTACTTTTAATCAACTTTTATATGTTAATGTGTCTTTTATGTATTTAGAATTAAAGGCGCATTAGGTAAGTTTAGTTTCTTTTTTATAGATTAGGTCTTAAACGTTTAGGTGGGTTCCATACTTGAATGATTTCCAACCCATGTTCATGAAGCTCCGCCCCCAGGATCTATAGTGGCCCATAGAGTAAAGTGTCTATAAAATGATTGACAGGAGGCGGATCTAAACACAAGCCTTCAGGAACAGAAGTCATTTTTCCAAACAAGATTTATCAGTGAATTAATACACTAAGGCAATGGCTTAATGCCTTGCTTTTTAAGAATTTTTTTTTTTTTGCCATGTTTTATATATATATATCTTCCAGGTTATTTGGACCGATTGTAAGGAATAAAAAAAAAAGGTTAATATAAAACTGCATTTTCAAATGAACAGGTCATAGGTCACCAAGATATCAGCACTTTAAAACTAACACTCATATAGCACAACAACACTATGTCTGTGTGTGTATTTGTGTGTTACCTGTGGGTCCAGGTGCTTGCTGATGTGTTTGACCAGAAGTGGGCGTTTCAGCAGCGAGTTGACCGAGGGCCGGTCTCGGGGACTGACCTTAAACAGCTGTGAGAGCAGCAGCCTGAGTTCAGCAGTGTAACGCTGTGATATTGGAGTGTAGTGCCCCCTACATATCCTCACGATCAGCTGCCTCAAACTGCTGCCTTCAAACTGTTAACACATACGCAGTATCACAGACAAGCAAATGCACCCACACTGATCCAATAATCAGAAACACAATCTTTAAAAAATCTGATATGATATGCAGGAAATTACTGACATTCTATTATTATTATTATGGATTATTATAGTTTGGGTATAAATGAATGAATGAAAGTACAGTAAATGTAAGTGTTCATAAGTTTCTATGTGTATGGGTTAATGTGTGTGTGTGTGTGTGTGTGTGTGTGTGTGTGTGTGTGTGTGTGTGTGTCAGACATTTTCACAAGTCCCTCAGGTCCAAGTCAAAGGCAAGTCTCAAGTCTCTGTGGTGGAGTCCAAGTCAAGTCTCAAGTCTCTGTGGTGGAGTCCAAGTCAAGTCTCAAGTCTCTGTAATGGAGTCCAGGTCAAGTCTCAAGTCTTTGTTCTATTTTTAGCAATGGTTCTTTCAGCTAGTTATTGTAATTAACAGTGTATGAGGATAAATCAATTTTGAAATATTAAAACTGAAATATGAAAACATAAAACTAAACATGAAAAGGACATGGAAACATTTGTACTTGTTGAAAAGGGACAGCAAGCAAGCCCCTGACAGCTGTGTAACACCACAACTTCCCATTGGATTAATTGATCGCTTTTCAAATTAAATCACAAGAAGATCATCATAAGGTAAGGCTTGGCTATATTGTTATTGTTTGTTGTTCATGTATATAACAGAACTTTTCCAATAGGTGATGAACACGCGCCTTCAGATGCATCACGCGTGTATATAATAATCCTGGCTTAGTGTGTTTAGAGATTAATTGTTGGGATATTTGCTGCTGTAGCACATACTGATAGAGAATGAATGACTGAGGAATGAATAGAAAAATTTGATGCTATCATGTGGGGTAGTAAAGAAAGAACGCAATCGGGAATGCCAAACCAAAATGACTTGTGTTTTTCATGAGTCTCTATCTTCAAGTCCAAGTCAAGTTTTGAGTAATTTTTTCACGAGTCCAAGTCAAGTCGTAAGTAATTATACAATCACCTCAAAAAGTGTTAAAGAAATCAAAAGTTATGTTAAAGAGATTAAGTTATGTTAATGAAAAGTTAAAGAGAAATCAAAATTTCTATTTAAGGCGGAGAAAATGTGCATTTTGATTCAGAAATAAATTTACACGTGGTCATTACCTTCACTATTTATATTTGTCTTGGAAATAAATTTCACCAAGAAGTGTTTAAGAAAACCTCTTTAAGGCAATGAAAAATATATGTTTAATCTAGTGTGTCTAATTCTTTGGTGTACATGTGCTCCTGAATGATATTGATTTAATTCAGTTACATTTTAATTTGCATATTTTATTTATTGTTACAATACTGAAATTTAGAAATCAGATTTAGATTTAAATCCCTAATGAAAAAACTAGAAGCGAAAAAAAAAACCTCCCTGAGATGACATGAGGAAGAAACCTTGAGAGGAACCAGAGTCAAAACAGAACCCATCCTCTTCTGGGTGACACTGGATAGTGGGATTATAAATAATTTATATGTTTGTCATATTTTGTGTGTGGCTTTGTGTGTGGCTTTGTGTGTGAGATTGGAGGTGTGTGCACGTGTGTGTTTGCACGTGTGTGTGAGAGTGTGTGTGTGTGTGCACGTATGTCTGTGTGTGTGTGTGTGTGTGTGTGTGTGTGTGCGCACGTGTGTCTGTGTGCGTGTGTGTGCGTGTGTCTCTGTGTGTGTGAGAGTGTGTGTGTGTGTGTGTATTGTATGCGACTGCAAATAGTGGTTTGTTCTAGCACTCACTGGGTGTCTTAGTGTGCAGAGCTCATAGAGGACACAGGCGAGAGACCAGATATCTCTGTAGAACAAAGACATATATAAATACACAGGAGCGAGAGAGCAAGAGAGAGAGAGCAGGAGATATATATATATATATATATATATATACATATATATATATATATATATATATATATATATATATATATAGAGAGAGAGAGAGAGAGAGAGAGAGAGAGAGAGAGAGAGAGAGAGAGAGAGAGAGAGATGGAGAGAACCACAGAGCTAGTTTTTCATCTTAGCTGCTAAAAGTTTCTGTGGTTTCTCAACTTTGCCAGCTTCCTTCCTAAGCACTACGTGGCGTCTGTGTATGAGAAACTGTACAAGCACACACAAACACACACTGTATGTTTAATGCTTTACAGTTTGTTTATCAAGACTTATACAGGGTCTGATTTTGATAGATTATACAGAGACCTATACAGGTCAGAAGGTGTTGAAGGTGAAGAATTTTCTATAACAGTAGCTCAAACAGCATATAATTCATATCAAAGGTTTATATTAATGTGATCCTTTTTTCATATTAACAACAAAAGACAGAAAAAAATGATAGGCTGGCAAGAGAACAACTGTAATTTAAATATTTAACAGTAACTACAAAAATAAATGTAACTATAAACAGATAAAAAGTAAGATGTGTCTTTATTAAATGAACAGTTGTAATGGTTGGCAAATTCCTGTGGTGTAAGCGGAATAAAACACTTTGGAACATAGGAAAATAATTAGTGTAGTAGCCTTATTTCAGGTTTCTACTGTTTAAATTCATTATAATATTTTATAGTCTTATTTCAGGTTTCCATTGTTAAATTCATTGATATATTTTACTTGTGTTAAGCAGACATTTAACATTGTTTATCTTTCCTTTGTTCTCACTGGTTCTTACTGTGCATGCTCAGTAATGGTATGCTAGTTCAGCGTTAAGTAACAGACGTAAAAAAAAAAAGGCTATTAAGATGTACACGTTTGGGAGAAAACAAGCTTTTGACTGTAAGGGATTACAGTATGTTAGACAACAAACAGATTGTTGAGAAGATGTGATAAAACAAGTGGATTATACTGTACAACAATTGAAAGAAAGTTTGAGTTTGAAGAATAAAGAAAGACTAAGGATATTCCATGGACAGGGTTGTGAGTATTTCAACATGAAGACAAGAGCTAAGATACAGTATGCATCAAACTTGTAAACTAACTTCAAGAAAATCACGTCACGTACAGTCAGGGTGGTAACAGTAATTCCGCTTCATCACACTACTTCATCGTTAATTCGCTTCCTACAACTGCATGCCCCAAGTGTTTTATTCCATAATTATTATACAGTGATCTGTAAAGAACTAAATGACGGATCAGGCACATTTTCTTTTAGGTTAATTTTAGATCCGCCCTTATATGGACGGACGGACACACACACACACACACACACACACACACACACACACACACACACAACATGCAATGTGTCACAGTACATACGTTTTGTTGTTATAAGGCTTATTCTCACAGATTTCCGGAGAAATATAGTATGGTGTCCCAACACATGTTCTTGCCAGCTCTGTTGTGCTGCACCAGCAAAAGACATGAGTTAGTTACAGTTTTATTTATATAGTGCTTTTCTAGATACTCAAAGTGCTTTACATAGTATGGGGGGTGGGGTCTCCTCAACCACCACTACTGTGTAGCATCCACCTGGATGATGCAACGACAGCCACAGTGCACCAGAATGCCCACTACACACCAGCTATTAGTGGAGAGGAGAGAGTGATGTAGCCAATTCAGGGATGGGGATTATTAGGAGACCATGATAGAGAAAGGCCAATGGGGGAATTTCGGCAGGACTCCAGGGTATACCCCTACATGAGGCATCTTAAAATACTGATAAATGCACATGTAAAATATTTAGTCATTCAGAAAGGTTTGGAATGGTGCAGAAGCTCACTGAGGGCTTCACAGATTAAATATACAGTACTCAGAGACAAGCAGGAAAAAGAAGTAACATAAATTAATAATAAAATCAATTACAGTGAATTTCTATGTGGCCAATCAGCTGTCTCCAAAGTACACCTCTTCCATTTCCTTGTAGCTCTAAACAACATGAACTTGTTACAATCAGTCTGTGACTGAGGGAAATCAAAAACCTTATTAAAATGAGTAAAATTCTTAATGTTTGAGTAAAATCCAGAATTACTTTAAGATCACAAATATCATAGTCCACTATATGAAATTAATTAAGGAAGTCCAAAAACGTAATAATAATTCAAATAGGATTCATTTAAACATGATTAATAGTGTATCATTCACATCCATCTGTCCAATCTTCATACTGCCTATCCTACACAGGGTTGGAGGGGAGACTGGAGCCCATCCCACGGTATTCAGGTACAAAGCAGGGGACACCCTCGATGGGGTGCCAACCAATCGCAGGGCACAATCACACACTACAGACAATTTAGAGATGTCAACTGACCTACATCACATGTCTTTGGACTAGGGGAGGAAACCGGAGTACCAGAAGGAAACACCCACGGCAAGGGGAGAACATGCAAGCACCGCGCACACAAGGTGGATGCGAGGCAAGATGCGAGGCAAACATGTTAACCACTAAGCCACCATTCCTAATTCAATTATAAAAAACACCTATAACCACCACCACCCCCCCCCCCACACACACACACACACAGAATAACATATTACACACACTCACTTGTTTAACATTCGTGCGATGCCAAAATCTCCGAGTTTGACTTTTGTCCCTCCTTGAGTGAGAAAGATGTTCTACCAGGTTTCATAAAAACAATACAAGAAAAAAATTTTACAAGAATTTTTTTTTATATTATTCAATTATTCAATTATTACAATAATTTCTATCAATGTAAAGCTTATAAACCACTTCATGACATCCTGTTATAGGAAAATTATCAACCCCGTGGTGGTAACAGTAACTCCGCTTTGTGTCATCGCACATCACACCACCCTGTCACTCATTATTTTCCTAAAACTGCATGTCTCCAAGTGATTTCAATGTAGTGTTTTGAATGGTTTTGCTGCCTATTTGAATACCATATATCATGTATCGTGAAATATATTGTGATCAGTATTATTGTGATATTTCGCCCACCTTGAAAATTAAATGTAAGAAGTGTGTACCTGAGCTTTGATGTCTCTGTGCAGAACTTTTCTGTCATGAATGTGCTTCAGACCCAAACAGATCTGAACAAACCAGTCTATTATCTGTAAAGAGACAGGAGTAATTATTTAAGAATTCATTCAAACTAATTACAGACAATTATTATGAGTGAGAGTGAGAGAGAGAGAGAGAGAGAGAGAGAGAGAGAGAGAGAGAGAGAGAGAGAGAGAGAGAGAGAGAGAGAGAGAGAGTGTAAGACATATACCTGTTCCTCTGTGAATGGCTGTCCTCTTTGCAAAGTGATTTTCTTCATGAGATCCCCACCATCACAGTACTCCATCACTATATAGAGAGTATTTCTTTCTGAAACACACACACACACACACACACACACACACACACACACACACAGGTAATAACCATCCTTTTTGCATTATACTCCAGCTTATTTCTGGGTCACATTACAAGACTTTTAGTCAAAATCCACGTTGAAAATATCCTCCTAATTGTTCTTCAGTAATCAAAGCCATCGCAGATTTGCCCAGAATAGAACATCACGTGCTTTTTATGCTCATGGCGATTGACCCAGACAATTAATACCTGGGATTTACAGCCAGTGACTTACCACAACATTAAATGTAAGTAAAATAATCAACTTCAGGATTGCAACAGTAAATGTGCTTCATCACACTTAAAGGTAAATGGCTAGTTTAATTGTCAATAGGGTGCAATTACAGTCTCCTAATTGTATAGCCAAGGAGTGGGCAGAAATACCTACAGAGATCCTGATTATTTAGATTTCTTAAATCAGTGTTGTTACATTTATTGTTTTCTACTATATAACTTTTGTACAAATTCGCCATCTCAGCGAATGACACGGTTCAAAGTGTGGTGTGTGCTGCATTTTTGTGTAGTTTTGAGTTCACTTCATGTGCTTTTGTTTATCCCTACATTGTGAAATTGTTATGGTATACCCTTGTGCCATCATTGGTCTGTTACCCAATGTGTGCACCTGTTTTCAGTTCATCCCTAGGGTTAGTTTGTTTTTATATACTCTCATGTTTCTTTATCTTGTTGCAAAGTCTCTCTCATTGTAGTGTACGTATCTGAGCCTTAGTTTCCTGTGGTCCCTGTTACCAGTTTTACTTCTGTGTTGAGATCTTTATGATTATAGATTCTGATGATTACCCTGTTTGCCTGTACTGTGACCCTAGTATTATTTGAACTATGGAGACTATGTGCGAGACTATTCGACTAGTCGACTAAACGGTACAGCTGCTACTAGTCGCCAAAGAATAGTCAATTTGTTACGCCACGGCCAGCAGAGGGCACTGCGGTACGGCCGCTGACTGGTCACGTGACTCTTTTGTTTTCGTTCACTTCCCGCTTGGACACTGAGTTAACTTTGTCTCTGATTTGCCACAGGTGCACATGTTTTGAGTTAATTAGGTTTGTTAGTTAAACCCCCGTGTGACTGCGCACATCGCGCAGTATTATAGTTGGTTTAGTTCGTCAAGTGAAGGAAGTATACCAGTATGTGCTAATGTGTAGCATGCTAGCGGTCGTAGCTAGGGGACCAGAGTGTGTAGAGTCAGTAGAGACCGCGCTCCCTGTGTTTGTTTATTTGTTTCTGGTTTAAGTAATAAAGACTGTGACCTGCACCTGCATCCGCCTCCAGTCTGTTTCGTAACAGAATACTGCGCCCAAAATGCGGAAGCAGCAAGTCGCCATGAGCGCCGCCGAAGAGGCCAGGATTTGGGCGCTCCTCCGTTCGTCCCTGGAGTTGAGCGAACAGCTCGAAGAGGAAATGGTTCAGTGCAAAGCCGAGCTGCGCGCCGCGTCGTCCCTCGCACCGTATACCCCGTCCCCGCCACCAAGGAGCGACGCCTCGCAACACAGCCAGCAAAGTAGCCTGAGCATCTGGGGCTTTCCACTGCAGGGGAGGTACACCTTGCTGCGCAGTCCAGAGGTGAAGGCTGGCCCAGAAATTTTTTTTTGGGGGGGGGGCAATGAGGACAGCAGAGCTCCAGCCTGAGGCCTACGGGGAGGTCTCAGCTGTGGAGCTCCCACCTGAGGTCAACATGGCGACCTCAGAAGGACAGGCAGAGGAAGCTGTCCTGCTGTCCAGCCCAGCCGAGGAGGCTGTCCCGCTGCCCTGCACAAACGAGGAGACCGCCCTGCCGCCCAGCCCAGCTGAGGAGGCCGTCCCGCTACCCTGCACGGCCGAGGAAGCTGTCCTGCTGTCCAGCCCAGCGGAGGAGGCCGCCCCGCTGCCCTGCACAGCCGAGGAAGCTGTCCTGCTGCCCAGCCCAGCTGAGGAGGCCGTCCCGCTACCCTGCATGGCTGAGGAGGCCGTCCTGCTGCCCAGTCCAGCTGAGGAGGCCGTCCCGCTATCCTGCACGGCTGAGGAGGCCGTCCTGCTGCCCAGTCCGGCTGAGGAGGCCGTCCCGCTGCCCAGTCCAGCTGAGGAGGCCGTCCCGCTGCCCTGCACAGCCGAGGAAGCCGTCCCGCTGCCCTGCACGGCCGAGGAAGCCGTCCCGCTGTCCAGCCCGGCCGAGGAGGCCGTCCCGCTGCCCTGCATGGCCGAGGAGGCCGTCCCGCTGCCCTGCATGGCCGAGGAGGCCGACCCGCTGCCCAGCCTGGCCGAGGAGGCCGTCCCGCTGCCCTGCATGGCCGAGGAGGCCGTCCCGCTGCCCAGCCCGGCCGAGGAGGCCGTCCGGCTGCCCAGCCCGGCCGAGGAGGCCGTCCCGCTGCCCCGCCCGGCCGAGGAGGCCGTCCCGCTGCCCCGCCCGGCCGAGGAGGCCGCCCAGCCCTCCAGTGCCGCCGAGGGTGGCACCCAGAGTTCCAGAGCTGCCGAGGGTGGTGCCCAGCATCCCAGGCGCGGTGTCCTGTGTCCCAGCGCCGCCAGGGGCGGTGCTCTGACTTTCAACCCCGGTGGGGATGCTGCTCTGCTCCTCTGCTGCCCGACGGAGGCTGCTTCGCTTTCTGTCGCAGCAAAAGACAGTTCGCACAGGGGCCCGGGACCCCCGTTGGAGGGGGGTTCTTGGTGCTCCGGGAGGAGCACCCTTTGGAGGGGGGTTCTGTTACGCCACGGCCAGCAGAGGGCACTGCGGTACGGCCGCTGACTGGTCACGTGACTCTTTTGTTTTCGTTCACTTCCCGCTTGGACACTGAGTTAACTTTGTCTCTGATTTGCCACAGGTGCACATGTTTTGAGTTAATTAGGTTTGTTAGTTAAACCCCCCGTGTGACTGCGCACATCGCGCAGTATTATAGTTGGTTTAGGTCGCCAAGTGAAGGAAGTATACCAGTATGTGCTAATGTGTAGCATGCTAGCGGTCGTAGCTAGAGGACCAGAGTGTGTAGAGTCAGTAGAGACCGCGCTCCCTGTGTTTGTTTATTTGTTTCTGGTTTAAGTAATAAAGACTGTGACCTGCACCTGCATCCGCCTCCAGTCTGTTTCGTAACACAATTATACACAAATAAAACATTAAAATAATGCATAAAAAAATACATTATTTTTAAAAGTGTATCTGGAACAGAAACAAAATCTTTTTATTTTACCTCAGATCTTGCGTGCGTTTTCTCCTTGTCAGTTGCAGCGGGCTCAGAAATGACCACTCAAAAGACAAGCAATGTGTGGGAGTATAAAGAATAAGCCCAACACTATTTAATATAAATATAAATGAATTGGCCTTCATTTTAGATGCCCACGGTCGCACTCTACATGACTCAGCGGTCAAATTCCTGCTGTATGCAGATGACCTGGTCCTGCTGTTCCCCAGTGTTCAGAGTCTACAACAGAACCTGGACGTGCTGCAGCAGTACTGTCAGACCTGGGCCCTAACAGTGCCAACAAGACCAAAACTATTATTTTTCAAAAAAAGATTCAGAAAGATTCATGTGTCAAGGAAACACATCACACATCACTGTATGGACACACAATATAGAAAATTCTAAAGAATACAATTTCCCAGGATTGAAAATTAATTCCACAAGAAATTTCATTCCAGCAGTCAATGACCTGATAGAGAAAGCATGCAGGGCATTCTACACAGTTTATAAAAAAAAAAATTTAAAAAAAAAAAGTTTTTTTTTTTAATCGAAGCAATTTTTTTGGAATCAAATTCCAATCTGAATCTGGCTCAAACTGAACCAATTCTGCTGTACAGTAGTGAGGTCTAGGGGCCACTTACAAATCAAAACTTTACAGAAAGGGACAAACACCCTTTATGCAAATCCATTCTACAAGTTTGACAAAGAATGGCTGCAAAGCTGAATTACATTTACATTTACATTTATTCATTTAACAGACGCTTTTATCAAAAGCAACTTACAAATGAGAAAATACAAGCAAAGCGATATATCAAACAGAGAACAATACAAGTAGTGCTACCATACAAGTGCTTTAATTGAGTTCCAGAAGAAGCAAAGTGCCAGACTGAGATTTTTTAATGGGTTTGGGAAGGTGTTCTCTGAAGAGGTGGGTGTTTAGCTGTTTTTTGAAGATGGTGAGAGATTCTGCAGTCTGGATTGAGGTTGGAAGTTCATTCCACCACTGAGGAGCAGTTAGTTTGAATGTTCTCGAAAAGGACCTTGAGCCACACTGAGTAGGTACTACTAAGCATCGGTCGTTGATTGATCGCAGATTGCATGAGGGAACGTAAGCCTTCAGGAGAGAGTTAAGGTAGGAGGGTGCTGTTCCAATTAGGCTAATTCCCACAACTGCTCAAAATTCAGAAAAGATCTATCAAATATTGGCTCCACCTTAAACACAGTGACCCCCAAACTTATCACTACAAAGCCCTGCAATGCCAAGAGCTGAACAGAAAGAAGGGTCTCCTCACCTGGCTGGTCCTGAACCTCAGCTCACTAATACACACTAAACAGTTCTACATCAGGAGCAGCCAAACACAAGAACCATCAGACCTCACCAAATTATAACACTACAAAATCAAAACTACATCACCCATTGGAACAAACAAACACAAGCACAAAGTAAAGTGCAGCGCTATCTGGGCCTGAATCGACAGTAAACTGTAGCTGACTATCTGAACACAGTGTCTGAACACCAACACAGAACCACGCTGACAAAGTACAGAGCAGCACACACACACGAGAGCTGTCACTGTTAGAGATGGGCTGCTATAAGTACAGACTCGGCGCACACACACTGGCCATTAAGACAGGATGCTATAAGTACAGACTCAGCACACACACTGACCATGGAGACGGGCCGCGATAAGAAATCATGGCTCAATACAGCGCAGTGAATGTGCACAATGCAAAAGCAACACAGTAGAGACAGGAAGGAACCCAGTGGTAAGGAATGCACACCTGCAGGGAATTCTACTAATGAGTGTGTATTCTCTTGCAGTGAGCCAAGGCAAGGATAAAAAGGAGAGAGACAGGCACCTCGAGAAAACCAGCACAAAGCTATGTGTCTGGGTGCATGTGTGTTGATAAAATAAAACAGCTGAAAAGTGAAAGTAAAGAGCAGAGAATAAAGCACCTTTTTGAGTTATTCCAAGCCTACCTCCACCTTCCTCATTTCTGCCTGAACTTGGGAAAGTGTCACACAGGTGCTGAAACCCATTATAAATTGAGGAAGAGTGAAGAGTCCTCACCACCACTGGCCGAGATTGTGAGGTCCCTCACCAGCCTCAACAAGACCGAGCATCAGGCCTTCCTCCATCGGAGACAAGACCAAGAGCAGCGCATCCAGGATCTGCTTGAGGCCCAAGCAGCAGACAAGCAAGTATTCCAGCTGCGGTCTCATGCCACATGTTGCCCTCGCCAAGATGAGATTTCAGGTCAACCCGGAAGCGTTCTTAGAGCTCTTTGAGTGCACCATGGAACCGTGGGGCTGACCTGATGCCCAGTGCACTGCCCACCTATTGCTGCTCCTGACTGGAGAAGCCCAGCTCACATCCCAGCAGCTGCTGGTCGCCAACATCCTGGAGTACCCGACCTGAAATGGGCAATTCTGCAAGGGCCGGCCGCACCCCTGAACAGCACCGTCAACAATTCCACACGCGGTGTGACCAGGTGGGACCAGTGCCACCAGCCAGTGTAGATTGATGAGGAGGTCCAGCTGGCATAGGATCACCTGGCGGCATATCCAAAGGCAGGTGAGCCCCTATCTCCTGTCTCTCTCTCCATCTCTCTCTCTCCCAAAATTCACCTCACCCATTCCCCATCCCTGCACCATGGAAACAGGGACCAATTCCCCCAAAACCAGATCCAAACCCGCATGGTGCAGCCTAAAGATCATTGAGATTGCTGATGGTACCTCTTAAAAACCATAAAGATGGCTTTGGACCTCAATTCACATGAACAGTTATGCTATAATGGCTTAGGACTGCAATTGCCACAAACAGTTTTGCACTCAGATCTCCATCAGTGAACAGTGGATAAGTTCAACAAAACAGACCTCATGTAAAACCTGTAATGAATTTCCTGGTTACACAAATGAACTATTTCACCATGTAGTATTAGCACATTTATAGAAGGGATTTTTATTTTTTTTATTTATTTTTTATAATTGTACTGATGTCAAGCAGATGAAGATGGGTTCCCTTTTGAGTCTGGTTCCTCTCAAGGTTTCTTCCTCACATCATCTTAGGGAGTTTTTCCTTGCCACCATCGCCTCTGTCTTGCTCATTAGGGATAAATGCATACATTTAAAATCTATATTCAGAATTTAAATATTTCTGCTCTTTTGCTGTCCAAATTAAACTGGGTGTTTAAATGGGGTTGTAGTTCAGCACTCGGACGGCAGTTACACAAGGAGCATGGTTTGTGTTGTGTGTGTGGGCTACAGGCCCGCAGTCACAGTTCCTACCCAGCTGCAAGCTTACTGATGGCGAGAGATGAGTCCAGAGGGCATGTCTTCTCGAGAGGTGGAGCCCAGGTGGAGAAGTAGATGATGACATCGTCCAAGTAGGCAGAAGCGAACTGGCAGTGCAGCCTTAAGACAATGTACATCACATGCTGGAAGGTCGCTGGCATCCCATGTAGGCCGAAGGTGAGAACCCGGTACTGCCAGTGGCTGCTTGCAGTGCTGAAGGCGGTCTTAGGTTTTGCTTCTGAGGCCAGGGTGACTTGCCAGTAGTCCTTCGTCAGATCCAGATCTTGCTGGGATGGGGCCAAGTCTGGCTTGGTAGGCATGGGGGTGTCCCATAGGCGGGGTGGCTATCCTGAAGTCTTCTCTCCCAGTGCAGACCAAGCCCCGGCCATCTTGGAGCTTGGCCCTGGCCAAGCTGTAGCAGGCTGTCCCTCCACTGCATTGTTGGGGAGAGACCACAGCGGCTCAGAATCTCAGCTTTTAGTGTCAGGTAATGGGAAGCTTGGTCGGGCAAAAGGTCGTGGTAAGTGCACTGGGCCTCCCACAACAGAAGGGGGGTGAAGATGTTAGCCCAGCATTCTTCTTCTCATTGTTTGTCCTCTCTGCCTGCTGCTCCCTTTTATAGCTGCCTGTCTTCTGCAGGAGGGTGAGGAACAGCCGCTCCACTCATCAGTTGTCAGCCGTGTGTTTCTGCCGCCCCACCTTGTAGCCGCGCGCTCTTTTGCTGTCCCAAACAAACAAGTGGTCTCCATTCAGCACCCGGCTGGCAGTTGCGTATGGAGGAGCCGGTGTGTGTGTAGTCTGCAGGCCTGCTGTCACAATATGCTGCTGCATATTTAGATGATTGTTACGACCCTTTATTTTTGTCTTTTTTCCTCTCTTTCACTCTATTTCGGAAGTGTTTGTGTCCAGGTACAGTGCTGGTTGGCTCCTGCAAGCTAATGAATGGTCCGTCCTGATTGGTGCAGTTGATTCCAGGCATGCATCATAAGCCCTGCTGTTAATTCCTTCAGGAGTGCATTGTGTTCTGTGGGGAGTATCGTTGGTTTGACTGTTTGTTTAGACAAAGTTTGAATATTTAAAGCTCTGATTGGGAGTTAGATATTGTAAGTAAGAAACTGTTTGGTATTTCGACCCCATTGTCTGATTAACGACACTGTGTTTGGTTTGCCCTCTTAATTAGTTTGCTCTGGTCTGTAAATAGCTTGTAAAATATTGAATATAAACTCGGGAAAAGTAAGGAGTTTGATGCCATTTTTGTTTACCTACAGTGAGGGAAAAAAGTATTTGATCCCCTGCTGATTTTGTCCGTTTGCCCACTGCCAAAGAAATGATCAGTCTATAATTTTAATGGTAGATTTATTTGAACAGTGAGAGACAGAATAACAACAAAAAAAATTCAGAAAAACGCATGTCAAAAATGTTATAAATTGATTTGCATTTTAATGAGGGAAATATGTATTTGACCCCTCTGCAAAACATGACTTAGTACTTGGTGGCAAAACCCTTGTTGGCAATCACAGAGGTCAGACGTTTCTTGTAGTTGGCCACCAGGTTTGCACACATCTCAGGAGGGATTTTGTCCCACTCCTCTTTGCAGATCTTCTCCAAGTCATTAAGGTTTCGAGGCTGATGTTTGGCAACTCGAACCTTCAGCTCCCTCCACAGATTTTCTATGGGATTAAGGTCTGGAGACCGGCTAGGCCACTCCAGGACCTTAATGTGCTTCTTCTTGAGCCACTGCTTTGTTGACTTGGCCGTGTGTTTTGGGTCATTGTCATGCTGGAATACCCATCCACGACCCATTTTCAATGCCCTGGCTGAGGGAAGGAGGTTCTCACCCAAGATTTGACAGTACATGGCCCCGTCCATCGTCCCTTTGATGCGGTGAAGTTGTCCTGTCCCCTTAGCAGAAAAACACCCCCAAAGCATAATGTTTCCACCTCCATGTTTGACGGTGGGGATGGTGTTCTTGGGGTCATAGGCAGCATTCCTCCTCCTCCAAACACGGCGAGTTGAGTTGACGCCAAAGAGCTCCATTTTGGTCTCATCTGACCACAACATTTTCTCCCAGTTGTCCTCTGAATCATTCAGATGTTCATTGGCAAACTTCAGCGGGCATGTATATGTGCTTTCTTGAGCAGGGGGATCTTGCGGGCGCCGCAGGATTTCAGTCCTTCACGGCATAGTGTGTTACCAATTGTTTTCTTGGTGACTATGGTCCCAGCTGCCTTGAGATCATTGACAAGATCCTCCCGTGTAGTTCTGGGCTGATTCCTCACTGTTCTCATGATCATTGCAACTCCACGAGGTGAGATCTTGCATGGAGCCCCAGGCCGAGGGAGATCGACAGTTCTTTTGTGCTTCTTCCATTTGCGAATAATCGCACCAACTGTTGTCACCTTCTCACCTAGCTGCTTGGTAATGGTCTTGTAGCTCATTCCAGACTTGTGTAGGTCTACAATCTTGTCCCTGACATCATTGGAGAGCTCTTTGGTCTTGGCCATGGTGGAGAGTTTGGAATCTGATTGATTGATTGCTTCTGTGGACAGGTGTCTTTTATACAGGTAACAAGCTGAGATTAGGAGCACTCCCTTTAAGAGTGTGCTCCTAATCTCAGCTCGTTACCTGTATAAAAGACACGTGGGAGCCAGAAATCTTTCTGATTGAGAGGGGGTCAAATACTTATTTCCCTCATTAAAATGCAAATCAATTTATAACATTTTTGACATGCGTTTTTCTGGATTTTCTTGTTGTTATTCTGTCTCTCACTGTTCAAATAAATCTACCATTAAAATTATAGACTGATCATTTCTTTGTCAGTGGGCAAACGTACAAAATCAGCAGGGGATCAAATACTTCTTTCCCGCACTGTACTTTTGATCTTTGTTTTGGGGTAGGCTGTCAGGGAAGGTGATTGTATTTTTTTTCTTTTCTTTTGTTTTAGGAAAATAAGGGTTGAAATCGGTAGTGACTTTTTGTTTGATATTCTGGCCTGGTCAACTCCAGAAGCAATCTCCCTATTCATGTTTGATTGTTGGAATCTTGTTTATATCATTAAAATAAACCCACAAAAAATCTCCCTGCTTCCACTCTCTCCTTTCATGCTGCACCCTTTTCAGTGATATAATCATTTATAGTAATTATTGGCAATGGCACCTACATCTGAGGGCTATCCTGATATCCTTGAGATGAGCAGTACTCACAACTGGACAGTTGGACGGGTGGAAGTACAATATCTGAGCTTCCACCTGTGAGAGTTGATTTGTTTGTGTCTCTTTTTGCTTTCAGTTGTCTCCGACAGAAGCAGAGTGAGAGAGAGAACAGAGAGACCCAATCAGCACAGAGCGCGGTGTGTGTGTGTGTGTGTGTGTGTGTGTGTGTGTGTGTGTGTGTGTGTGTGTGTGTGTGTGTGTGTGTGTGTGTGTGGAAAATAAAGCCACTTAAAAGCGAAAGTAAAAGATAAAGAATAAAGTCCCTTTTGAGTTGTCGCAAGCCTGCCTCCCACCCCAGGAGAAGTGTTACAAATACAGTTACAAATAAAGCTTGTGAAACTGAATTGAAGTGTTAAAATTTTAAATCTCATTAATATTATTACTATTCAGTATATGACAGTGACTGCTAGTGTAAGCAAAAGTTAGGAGGGTTTTTTTTTTTCCTCTACTGTGAAAAAACCATGTTAGGCACTCCCAATAACATTACTGCTTCCTCTTTTCAAATATTGCCTCAAACACTTAAATAATGTGCCTTTATTTATCTTATGTATGTATGTGGAGGCCCAGATGTGAAAGATTGTATAATAAATGCCCTATATATAGAAGTATTTGTCTTCTGATTGTACAAATGATTGACGTCTGGCAAATAAACACAGAGAGCAAGGTGTGTGTCTGTTTAAGTTAAACAGATCTCTGTGTTTAATTAAAGCTGAGTGACATATCACTTCACTGCACTGCACTAACCATTAAATGACTGGAAGAAAGCCACAATGTTAGGATGTTTCATTTTGGACAGTAAAGTCACTTCCTTTATGGCTGCTTCTCTTTCTCGAGTGGACATCTACAGGAGAGAGAGAGAGAGAGAGAGAGAGAGAGAGAGAGAGAGAGAGAGAGAGAGAGAGAGAGTGTGTTCCAATAAGTACTAAAATAAGTTCTTATTTACACTGCCTTGAACAAGTGTTCACCCCACAGATTTTATATATATATATATATATATATATATATATATATATATATATATATATATATATATATATATATATATATATATATATATATATATATATATATATATATATATAAACTGGATAGCTCATAGAATACCAGCAGTAGGTGAAGCCACCAGAAGTGCTCTGGCGGCCATTTTACGATTCTCTACAGACAGAGGGCACCATCAGTGGACAAGATGACCTGCTGTGCTGCTTTTAACTACAAAACAATGTTGCTATAGGATGTGACAGAAGTGCCCACAGGTTGTAATTTATACAGACCATGTACCTATTAAGCACAAATGCGTCGTTATCCCCATGTAGAGTAGGGAATCCCCCGCCACAAACACTGTACAAAATACCTAATCATTTAACGACCATTAGTATAATAAAGTAATTATTTTTTTGTATCTTTTCCCTCCGTAGATTACAGTTGTGTTGAAGTGTTGGTGTTTAAGTGTGACTGTTTTAGTGTTTAAGTGTTTAGCCTCCGGTTGTTGTTAAGCTCTCTGTTCTTACCTTTTGACTACAAAGCTGATATTCTAACAGCATGGAGTGAAATCTCTATAAAAACACTGAAATGAAACACACATCATCCCATTATGTGGTTAAATATTCTCTGTATGCAAATATCTGCTCTATTTTTATATTTGTTTTATGCTTCAGAGCTCTGACCACTGATCTTATATATATAGATCAGTGATTATGACCCATAGTGAGTTCAGAATGTTAGGGAATACAAAGATGGCAGCGCAGTAGCATCACTGTTGGTGATGTCATGAGTTATCCAGTTTATATATGTATATAGATCAGTGATTCACATCCTAAGAATCAGATTTTTACAATTCAATTTACAGAATATTTTGAGGTGCAAAATATTATTTACTGTGAAAGTTAATTAAATCTCTCACTTTCATAAGTATTAACCCTCCTGTGCCAGTAGGCAGATTTGGCTGCAATTACATCGGCAAGTCTTCTGGGATATGGCGTTATCAGGTTTGCACATTTGCATCCTGATATTTTTTTGGCCATTCAGCTTAGCACAATTCCACAAGACCTGTCAAATTGGGCTTTCAGTGAACAGAAATATTTTCCAGTATTGACACAGATTCTTAATAAGACTGAGGTCTGGGCTTTGACCAGGTTGAAGCAGTAACTGAAGTTGAATGAATGAAAGAAAGACACAGTATGAGGGGCGGTGGAGAGTATAATTTAGAGTTTAGTCTATGATTATACTTGATTATTGTATTTTCCTTTCTTTTTTTTTAATTGTGTGTATTTTTTTAATTATTATTTTTATTATTATTTTATTTTTTTGGATATGTGAGTTTATATTCGATTGACCACAGGGGTGTTCGTGGGGGGACCAGGGTGGGGTGGGAGGTTGGTAGGGGGAGGGGTTATAGTGGGGATTTATGTTAAAATAGTTTGATTCATTATATATGTTATTTGTCTCTTTGTGTTAACTTGTGAATCAAAAGTGTTAATTACAAAGAAAGACACAGTATACAAACTTAATAAAAAGGAACTATAATTCATTGTAGCTATGGCAATATCTGTAGTGTCTGTGTCTTGTTGGAAGGTGATCCTGAACAGGTCCTACATGCGTTTGCATGTTTGTCATTAAATTACAGTTTTTGAGCAAAAATAGCTTTAGGTTAATCGCAGCATGTATAAATGTAGCTATAATTTTTCTATAATATAGCTATAATATTTTTAGTGTAATTGCATGTGAAAGTGAGTGCTAAAACTGTACACTGTTAATAAACCACCTTTGTTTTTACAGTTCACTACACTGATGTCGATACATTTCCTTTTTTGTAGTTGCTATATCTTTCTGTCATTCGTTCATCTTCAGTTACCGCTTAATCCTGGTCAGGGATGCTGTGTGTTTGTTCAAATTTAATTTTAATATTGTCGGGTCTAGGGACAGGTGCTGTGGAGAGATTTTAGTGTCTGATTATTTCACATTGCAAAATATGCATTGTGTAACACATAAAGACAAACACATAATACAAACAAGGGTATGATTAGTGATTTTCAAGAGAAATAAAACTTTGGTTGTAGCCAATATGAGACAGTAAATAAGTGTATAGTAGTGCATTTAGGTAGGCCACAGACACCAAAATTGGAAATATACACCATGAATAATTGTGTAATTGTGTAAATATTAAATATTAACATAAAATATTATGGTAAAAAATATTACAATAAGGTAAACATTAATGAAGTTACTGAAGTTAATAAAGAAATGGAGAAGTGTGACACAAAAGGGAATAGAAGTTCTCACCCGGGACAGGCTGACCTGCTTCACCACACATTGGCGTCCTGAACCCATCTTCTCTCTGACCAGCAGCGCTTTCCCAAACGCGCCCTCTCCAACCTGACCCAAAACCATGTACTCCTCCATTGCCCTGATAATAATAATAATAATAATAATAATAATAATAATAATAATAATTAAAGTAAAAAAAATAAATACTACAACTACTACTACTACTACTAATAATAATAATAATAATAATAATAATAATAATAATAATAATAATTTTAATGCATTTGCTACAAATAGTCATCGACAGAAGCAGTAAATTATAATTTTAAAAAAAGTTATGTAAAAAAAAATTAAGATTAAAAATGGACGGAAGTTGAGCGTGGCTGGTGCGTAACCATAGCAACGGGGCAACAGTTTCGTTGAAGTATTTAAAAATTCAACAAATGACATCTTTATTTGAGCGGAACACAAGCGGTTACTCACCGAGCTGACGAGGAACTCAGAGTCCTGGTTCATTTTCAATGTGAAATGCCAAAAATGTCGTGAAATTCATGTCAAGTAAGAGACTAAAGACACGCACAGAGCAGCTGGCTACGTGATGACGCATGCGTGCGCGTGAGCGGGGCGTACAGACCCCACGTGACTAACTGGCTCTATGGGACTTGTAGTTTCAGCCGGAAACAGCTCAGCAATATAAAAACAAAACAATGTTTACTGTGAATTGTACTACTCTAAAGCTTACTGTTATTATTCTTAATTATTATTTTTTAGTTTAATGTAATGGGCCAATATAAAACGAATAAAGGTTAATCATCAGAAGTGGGTTTTTTTGTTTTTGTTTTTAAAAAAACAGTTTCAGTCATCCGCCATGTTGCACTGACTCTGCTGTTGATTTGTGTATTGGTTTCCTCGATAAAAATCAAGCACTCTGTAACACTGATAGTGTATAAGCGATGCAGGCAGTGTGGATTCAAGATAAAAACATGCAGTGGGTGATAAATATATTCAGACACTGTTTTATTTTAACGCTATATGGGTTTTTTTTTTCGAAACAAATAGTTTTCTGGGGACAAAGTAACAAGTGAGACAGGAACATTGGCTAGAGATATGTGTAATGGACATAATTAAAATTCAATATAAAATGTATTGTTAATAATATTCCTATTCTTTAAGCTTATGTTGTCTTTTGTTTCCCCTCTTTTTAACAAAACTAAATTAAGCATTCTTCTTTTTTTGACACTGAAATAGTGGCTACAAAAAAACAACAAAAAAAAAAACCTAGTGGGCTATGTAGCTTCAGTCTATAGTGTACATATCAATTGTTTTTAAACATTTATGTGTTGTTTGGAAGTCTGCTTGGTTCATCACCTTGTTGAAACCTGTATCTGTGGTAAAGTCCTAACCTCCTGGCAGAAGCAACCAGATTTGGGCTGAAATATCCTGGTGCATAGAAGAATTCATGATGCTATTAATCTTCACAAGAGGCACAAAACATCCCCAAAGTATCACTGACTCACCTCTGTATTTTACACTGGGTATCAGGTGCTTTTCCTTAAATGCAGTCCTACTTTGTCACCAAACATGCCAAAATGGCCAGAATGTTTGGTCACATCTTACCAGAACACATGGTGCCAATAGTAGTTCTAATGATGCTTTGTGGCAGCTAATTAAAGTTGGTTTTAAAGCTCCAAAGCCAAGAAACATCAGTTCTGCTCAGGATTCATACATTAATTTTTGCTCACAATTAATGGTGACAGGAAAGGTGACATTTCTGCAGACTTCAACTGTTGAGTTTTGGGTGAGCCTGTGCCCATGATAGTCTTAGATTCTTGTTTTTGGATAACAGTAGTGGAACCCAATGTCATCTTCTGCTGTTGTAGCTCACCCGCCTCAAGGTTTGACCTCTGAACATTGAGTGTTGGGTGAAAAATCCCGGGAGATCAGTAGTTTATGAAATAACCCCCCAGCAACGCTCTGCTGTGAGACGATTTACTGATTAGAGAATTGCATGAATGAGCGAGTGTTCCTTATAAAGTGGCCCATGAGTGTATATATGCTACACATCACAGTCTCATAACTGCCTACATGACTGCATGTTTGTGTGTGTGTGTTGGAGACTTTACTGCATAAATATGTGAACATGTGCACACTGTATGATAAACTTATATCTATCTCTCTCTCTCTCTCTCTCTCTCTCTCTCTCTCTCTCTCTCACACACACACACACACACACACACACGTCAAGAGTCAGCATCATCAGAAAAGAACACACCATGAAGACAGTTTAAGACTTTATTATTATTGTTGTTGTTATTATTTTTACAGAAATGCTATTAATATAAATTAGAATTACACTTACTGTGTGATTCTACACACATTTATCCGATTATGAATGTTATATTAGGATGTGAGAAATTTAGAAGTAATTTATTCTCAACTGTTAAAGCCACAGGCACAACATGGTTCAGTGGTATAAAAATTACTTTCATTTTTACCTTCATGCCAGAATATCCTCTATTAATTTGAAAATATACATATACATTCAAGATATATTTGAATTTATTTGAATATCCTAAAATTTCTCAAATGTTTATTTTTCACTAATTCATATCTAAACGTTACTGAATAACATCCAATACCAAAAGAAGAAATCAACAATAAAAAATAAACTATATAAAGCTTACATCACCCTGATGAAACATGCACTCTCTTTCTTTCTTTCTTTCTCTCTCTCTCTCTCTCTCTTTACACACACACACACACACACACACACACACACACACACACACACACACACACACACACACACACACACAGACACACACTATTTTATAACATGTTACCCATGAAGAAGAATTAGAAAAGCTTAAAGCATAATGGAAATTGATGCAATCGTTAAATGACTCACAACATTAACATGAGTAATGTGCAACAGAAAAGTGACAAAACTGAAAATAAAACAAAAAAATCATTTTCTTTCTCTTGCTTTCTCTCTCTCTCTCTCTCTCTCTTTCTTTTAATTCATCTTCTTTTCATTACATTTCTCCTCACAGCTCACAGATCAATGTCTCCACAGCGAAGTGGTTCTCGAAATGCCGGATCTTGTGACAGTTCAGTGCTTCACGTTTCTGCAGACCTGTTTATTCAGATACAGAAACAGCATATCATGTGTGTGTGTTTGTGTGTGTGGGTGTGTGTATTTCTGCCAGAAAAAGATATGTAAATAACTTTATTTGATTGTCATTCTACGATGGAACCTTTCAGTATTTACCACAGGAGACATGAATTCAGCTCGTTGCTTGCTGTGCTGTAACCTAACTCACTGATAATGCTGGTGCGCATTAGTAACACACATCAAGGTTTGGTCACTACATTTGACAAATACAATGTAGTAAAACCAGGTGGGTTTATTTTATGAGTAGTTTATGTATGCCAGTAAATAAACATCAGAACACATTTCTCTGGAATTCGAGACCAAGGTTGAAATAAAATTATTTTGTCGAATTTTGGTTGATCACCATGCGTCATTGTGATTACTATTAGGAAGGAAATGTGAAACTAAACCATCTTGAATAAATGAAGTGGCTTAGATGGCTGATAATATTATATATAGAGAAAAAACATTTCCTTTCTGCAAAAAAAAACCATCTCATTACTATGAGAATTTTATTTTTTTTTTTGCGTTACTACAAGAAAAATATTCCTGTTACAAAAAACTTCGTGTTACTATGCAAAACACCTCTCATGATTACGAGAAAAATATCTCGTTACTATGAGAAAAAAAACATTGCGGTACTACAAGAAAAAAACATCTCATTTCTAAAAACATTTCTTTATTGTTAGAAAACCATCTTGTGAATATGAGATGAATGTTATTAAATTTTATTTTATAAAAACCATATAATTGATCAATTTTTTTTTTTTTTTTTTTTACAATATAGTCTACATGATTGCCAACAAGATTCTGACAAATGGCGTTGACAGAATTAGTCAAATTTTACGTGACGCTTGGCTTAAGCCAGAATGTCAGTAAGCAGTCTAGATCATTGTAACAATTTTTTTTTTCTCCTTGTTTTTCTCCAAGACATTTTTGTCTTTTTTCTTGCAATGTGCTTCTGTCATAAAAGTAGAACTTTTTGGGCATAATTCTAAAAGATTTAAATGTTTGCCACAAAAACAAGACAGCTTATCACCCAAAGAACACCGTACCCACGGTGAAGCATGGTGTTGGTAGCATCATTCTATGTGGCTGAGGGGATTTTGGATAGCTCCAAATACCAATCTACAAAACCTGCAGGCCTCTGTTAGACAGCTAAAGATGGAGTAAAATTTACTCTCATGCTATTTACATGCTAATTTTACTTAGCATGATAACAACCCAAAGTCAACAGAGGGATGGCTTCAGAAGAAGGAGAGCAACATTTTGGAATGGCCCAGTCATTTTGTGTGTGTCTGTGTTCCTACCAAGTATGGTGTCTCGGCGTTGCAGTCTGTACGTGTCTTTGTTTTGGCACACTTTGTAGATGTAGGTACCCAGGGGCTCGATGTCATCCAACTTCTCAGTCACAATCATCTGCTCATGCACCAGATATGTCTGTGGCAGGTAGGTGCCAGCCTGGAAACACACACACACAAAAAAAAAAAAAAATAGAGCACAAATTTATACTTGGGTTTTCAAGCCCAGATTCACTACTAGTTAGTTCCGTCCGCGCAGCGGGGCGCATCGGGCAATAAGCATTCGCCAGCGGGCTCGGTCGGAAGCGTCGATTTCCACATGTTCCCACTTGACATCGAGCGCTCGTAGATCTTCCATGAATGTTCGTCGCCATGTATTCTGCGGCCGCCCTACTCTTCTCTTCCCCCGTGGCGGCGTCCAGCGCAGCGCGATCTTTGCGTGGCGGTGGTCAGACATCCGTAGAATGTGTCCTGCAAAGCACATTCTTCGCTCTACGACCATTTCTGCCAGGCATAAACCGCTGTGGAATGCCATATAGCCGTGCGATTTTCCAAAGCGATTTCCGGTGGACGCTGTCAAACGCCTTCTTAAAGTCTATAAAGTTGACCAAGAGCGGTTTCTGATATTCGGAGCTTTGTTCAATGATGTTTTGAAGAGCAAAGATTTGTTCAGTGCACGACTGACCGCTTCTAAACCCGGCCTGTTCGTCCCGTAGAGCCTGATCGACTGCTCGCAGTATCCGTTTGAGGAGGACGAGACAAAATACCTTGCCTGGAACAGACAGAAGGGTGATGCCTCTCCAATTGTTACAGTCTGCGAGATTACCTTTCTTAGGTAATTTGACGATGACACCCTGTCTCCAGTCATTTGGGACACGTTCCATGTGCCAGCAGTCATTGAGCAGCGTAGTGAGCACCCGTACAACTTCATCACCACCCGCTTTCAGCATTTCTGCCGAGATTTGGTCAAGACCAGGTGCTTTGTTGTTTTTCAGATGACGAATCGCTGCAGCGACCTCAGCATCCATGATGTCGCTCATGTCCACTTCCAGCTCACAGGGAGGAGGAAAGACTGTAAAGTCGTGCGTGGCTACGGGAGCCGGCTGGTTTAGGGTGTCTTTGAAATGTTCCACCCAACGCGCGTCCTGCTCTTCTTTGCTAACTAGCATCCTGCCGGTTGTATCCCTTATCGGCCCAGTGGAACCGCTTTGGGCCCGAGTGAGATCTCTGACCACACGAAAAAGAGTCCTGCTGTCACCCTGGTCCGCAGCCAGTTGTGCTTCAGTGCCCTTCCGGTCCAGCCAGTCCTTCTTGTCTGCTCGGCAACTCCTCTTGACCCTGTGGTCGAGTTCTCGGTACGCCTGCGATGCTTCATTTCGCTCCTCTTCGGTCTTTGCTTGATCGCGCTGACGTTTCTTGACCCGTCTTTCATCGAGCAACGACCATGTCCGGTCCTGAATCCACCGTTCTCGCTGCGTTCCACGCCGTCGACCAATCGTTCTCTCTGCCGTCTCTATGGCAGCATCCTTGATCTGTGCCCATTGTTCTTCGATGCTGGCCGAGTTGTCAAGAATCTGGAATCGATTAGCGAGTTCAATGTGGAAGTGCTCGGCGTTCACGCGGTCCTTCAATTTCTCGGAGGCAAATGACCGAACGGTGTTGTGTCCGGCCACTCTTTTCAATTTTAGTCGGATTGAAGTCACAAGCAAGTGGTGATCAGATCCGACGTCGGCGCCGCGAAAAACCCGTACGTCACGTAAAGCCGAGCGCCACCGTCGATGGATGCATACATAGTCGATTTCATTGTGAGTGGCCCCATCTGGTGACCGCCACGTCTTTTTGTGAATCCGTTTGTGAATGAAATATGTATTCCCGATGCAAAGGTTGTTAAGATTGCATAGGGATAGGAGACGCTCTCCATTATCGCTCGTTACTGCTGCCGATCCATGAGGTCCGATCACGTTTTCCCAGCCCTGCCGGTCGCTACTGAGTTGCGCATTCATGTCGCCAAGGAGGATCTTTATGTCATGGTTGGGGATAACCGCGATTGTGTCTTGCAGCTGGTCGTAGAAGGCGTCCTTCTCTTCATCATCTGCCTCATTTGTCGGTGCGTAGACTTGAATAACAGTAATTTTAGCATGGCGAGACTGAAATCGGGCGGTAATTATGCGATCACTGATCGGTTTCCATCCAACGAGTGCCTGTGCCGCGGTTTTGCTCAGGACCATCCCGACGCCGTGCACGTGATGTTCTTTGGCTCCCGAATACAGGACGATCTTCCCGTCACTTATCATTTTTCCATTACCCGTCCACCTCATTTCGCTGACACCAAGAATGTCAAGCCGGTAATTGTCGAATTCGTGCAGAAGCTGCTCCAGTCTCCCACACTGGTACAACGTTCGCACGTTCCAGGTTCCAATTCGTGTGATCGTATTGGCGTAGAGTATCCCATTTTGCATCGGGCGCTGGACGACCTTTCGGCTTTGCTCCAGCACCGTCATCAAGGGAGAAACAGGGTCATCGCGCCGGTATTGTTTAGACCGCTGGTTTTTGCTTGTTGTTTCCGTAGCAAGATAGATTTTACGGGATCAGGGTGCTAGCCTGATGCCCAAACCTCCTCCTTTTTCACCCGGGCTTGGGACCGGCGTCGGCGGAGATTCACTACTGCATATATTAAATAGAATTATAATGTTAATATAATTAAATATAAATTTAGTTCCTGCATTCTGGTGGTACATTAATTTACACACAAAAGTAATACTTTCAGGCTGCACTAAATCACACTCCAGGTACCCACTTTGCCCTGACATCATTTGCACTTTTCGGTGAAATCACACCAAACTGCATATTCGTTATGATACACAAGCAAAATCCTACAGACAGCATGGTAGTAGTTTGCACATGTACATGTCCACCTCTTTAGTAAATCAGGTGTACAGTGTATGTTTATCTTTTAGTACCTTATTCTCAGATGTGATTGAGATAACCAGTCCAGTAACTAATAAAGAATGTAAATAAACAGTAACTATTCTTTCACCTTGAGCTTGGCCAGCAGATCCATCAAGTCGTGAGGAGGCATGACCACGGACGTGTTCAGGGGAATCACATAGCATTTATCCAGAGTCAAATCCAAATACGCTGTCAACCTCTGAGAATCACACAACACAACACAAAAACACATATATACAGCCTATTTTATATATATATATATATATATATATATATATATATATATATATATATATATATATATATATATATATATATATATATATATATATGCACATACACACATAAACACACACTATATTATATAGTATATACAGTATCTCACAAAAGTGAGTACCCCCTCATTTATATAATAAATATTTGATTACATCTTTTAATGTGACAACACTGAAGAAATGACACTTTGCTACAATGTAAAGTAGTGAGTGTACAGCTTGTGTAATAGTGTAAATTTGCTCAAAATAACTCAACACACAGCCATTACTGTCTATACCGCTGGCAACAAAAGTGAGTACACCTCTAAGTGAAAATGTCCAAATTGGGCCCAATTAGCCATTTTCCCTCCTCAGTGTCATGTGACTTGTTAGTGTTACAAGGTCTCAGGTGTGAATGGGGATCAGGTGTGTTAAATTTGGTGTCATCGCTCTCACACTCCCTCATACTGGTCACTGGAAGTTCAACATGGCACCTCATGACAAAGAACTCTCTGAGGATCTGAAAAACAGAATTGTTGCTCTACATAAAGATGGCCTAGGCTATAAGAAGATTGCCAAGACCCTGACACTGAGCTGCAGCACGGTGGCCAAGACCATACAGCGGTTTAACAGGACAGGTTCCACTCAGAACAGACCTCACCATAAAATTTAATTTATTACATTCTTTTGAATGTCCATGGAATAAAATATTAGAAGTCACAAATGTACCTTCTGCCATCATTTACACATTTGAATGGCTATGCAATATGAAGCAATATGATAAAAAAATTTATTAAAAATGACCTTATATGGCCATGGGCACTGTTTCAACTCAGGACAGCTGTCATTTGCTGCTATTGTCAAGCAACTGTTTGACACTGTACACAACAGCACTTCGCCTTCGTGCATTCGCTGAGAGTAGACTGGTGGTTGAGGGGCAGGAATTTGGCCAATAGTTGTGGCAAGCCTTTTATAATCGACCAATTGGTGTGCGAGAAGACGGGAATTACAGAGAGGGGTTAAAGCACACATAGTGTTAGACCATAAGCACATCATAATGAAACTAATCCCGGCTGGACGCTTTTTTAAGGTCTGAAAAAGAGGACGTACGGTCACTCTAACAAAAGTATGTCAGAGAACAACAAATTTGCGCATGCACCAGGAGGTTGCTCATGTAAGCCACGACTGGCAAGAGAGAATCAGACCTATAATCAAGCAGCTGTCTACATTGTGTTATGTCAAAAGGTTAATTTCTTTGCTTTTAAATGACAAAAAAATGTAATCCTGATAGTATTCCCATTTTTTACTAAATGTACCTGTAATCTGATTACTTTGTTTTTGACATAAATGTAACAGATTACAGTTACCAGTTTTTTGTATCCTGATTATGTAATGCCATTAAAAGCATTCCGTTACTCCCCCAGCCTGATAATAATAATAATAATAATAATAATAATAATAATAATAATAAATGAAAAGTAATCAAAACAATTTGAATAATATGTTGTGTGTGCAAATGTTCCTCACCCGTTTGAAGTCGTGCACAATGATGGCCGGGTCGCTGTCGCTGAAATTGGGCACCTGGACGTTGATGAGCTCCACCTCTTCGTCCTGCAGCACTCGCACGATCTCGTCAATCCTACGCAAGCTCAGGTCACACTCCTGCAATAAATCATCATTCTCCTCCTGGATCCTGTAGTTCTCCTCACGGTACTTTATGCCGCACACAAACACCTGCCCTTCCTACACTCACACACACACACAAACACGGGAATGAACACATGACTCTGACATCTTGATGATAAAACATAAGAAAGGAATAAAAATTTGGGGGCATGCTGTTGTAAGATAAAATAATCACTGACTTGGTGGTATGAGACTGTTACTCTGACTATTTTACTATAACAGCATGCCCCCAAATTATCACAGCTATAAACAGTTGTTGTCTTTTTTCTCCCTCTTGAAGTTACTAAGACAATAAAACACAGCTTGTCAACATCTTGTCATGTTACCAAAAAACCCCAATACGTAAATTCCTCTGTCCTAAAGACTTTCCCGCGGCAAAGCGCTGACACTGGAGACTCCTTCGATAAATGTTAAATAAATGTCTCTTTGCAGAAAACTTCAACGATTTTACATTCAATAACACAATTCTAATCATTTTATTATTATTCTTAGCTGATTAAGTCGCTGTGTAAGTTATTACTATAGAATCAGTAACAAAATTAGAATGAGGGTATTAATATTTGATTTTTAATCATAATACTTCTCTTTAAAATTACCAATTATTAATATTTTTGCACAATTCAGTGTTGTTTACACTCATCCTCATAGCACTGTATTATACACTGTTTTCTTTTCTTATTATTCAATTTGCACTATTTGTTCCACATGAAATCTCACTTGTGTTTTGTCACTTTATGCTGCTGGTGTCATGTTAACCATACACGCACCACTATAGTACAAGAATTTCACTGTTTCTCATTTACTTTGTATTCTGGAAACATATTGACAATAAAACAAACCCGAACTTGAATTATAGCCAGAATTACAGTCAGAGCTGCCGTTATAGAACATTAATCAACACTTGAAATCAAGACTTCAACAACACTTTGGTATAATATGGTGTAATAAGTCACTTAATATTACCTGTGGAAGTCAATAACAATTAACTTCTTAATCTACATTCCTCACTCTCGTAACAGTGGGTTAGAAGTGGTTCCCATTTGAATTGAATACAAAGCAAAATAACAAACAATGTGTCAAAAGGACATTTAAATGTATTATAAAATTTCATACAGCGATGTCCTCTAATAGCTAAAAAGCAATTTGTCTTAGTAGAAAATAAAGTTCAGTAGGAGTGGTGGATCTTCATGTTAGTGACTAATGCAACTGATTCTCAAGAAAATCCTGCTTAAGTGTGCTATGAGGTGTATTTTTTCTTCTCCCATAGCAACCTAAAGCGTCTTCATGATAAAACCATACATAAGGAGAAAAATACCATTTCATCATGTTAACTGTTCTGTAAGTGATCTTTTTCATTCACAGTTGTGAATAAAATTTATTTCTTTTGTAGATGTAGATATACACTTATTTCCAAATTTGTGATAGAAAACATATATTTTCTTCTCTGAGGATATCAAACACACATGAGAAAATTCTCACGCAGCGACCTCACCTCCAGCACATAGTACTTGTACAGGTAAGCTCCGCCCACAACCACACCTGACAGCATGAGGGCCAGTCCCAGGTAGAAGCACCAGCACCACACCCTTGACGGATGACCCACAACCTGCGCCGCCTCAGGGTCCTAGAGACAAAAATCAAACATATTCCTGTAGGTCAGGTCTCATTGTGTAGAGAGACATTCACATCAGAAAGTCACTGTGAAGTTGTGAGATTAATCTATTCATTCAACAGAACACAAGAAGTATGTACAATAACAATATTCTAGTGTTTATATAATGCCGTGGCTGAGTGTCTGTCTGTTCCTGGTCCATGACCAGAGGCTGAAAAATGGAAGCTTTGTTTGGCAGAACAGGGTGACACACCCGTATGCAAAGAGACCAGAATAAAAACAACGACCAATTATGTGTGCATGTGGAGTCTGCATTAAAGCCTTAAAGTATAGGCTCCTGATCATGTTGCAATAATCCGTTCAGAAAGCATGCCTGTACATGGGAATGACAACCAAGCCCAGTCTTTAAAAAACCCAACCCAACCCAATCTCTCTCTCTCCAATCAGATCCCAGAGGATTTCTTAAATGTCTTTATCTGTGGTATCTGTGAGCTTAATAGTAACTTATATGCATTTTTTTGTTTATTACAAAAATGTCTTGATTTTTGGTATCATGTGTGCATCACTATACATATTTGGCCTTCCCTTTGACATAATAAAACCAGTTAAATTCATGGTCCAGTTGTTATCTAACACACCTAATGTACAGAATAATAGTTTTTCAGGATCAACTGAATATGTTGCTAGATTAGACTTGGATTAAAACCAAAGTGCATTTATTTTATTAAAGGAAACAAGATGTTTCAGGTATTTTCTTGTACTGGATTAATTCAATTCCATTTTATTTGTATAGCGCTTTCACACTAGATATTGTAATGTAAATGACTAGATTCAGATCCTTAAGGAACAAACCAGAGTTGACAATGGTAAGGAAAAACTCCAAGGCTACACGAGGAAGAAATCTTATAAGGAACCAGGCTGAAATGAGAGTCCTTCTTTCTGAGAGTGACACCGAATAGTGCGATTATAAATCATTACTCTTCTACAATTGTATATAATTGGAAATAGTTGTAAATGTGTTGAAAGTACGTCCATTATGAGCATAAGGGTCTTTATGAGTATAGCAGTAGATCTTAGGTACTACAGTGGTACTACAGGTACTTAAGTCTACAGTGTCTAGTTCAGTTATCTACTGAAGAACGGGTGAATGTTAAACTGTGTTTGGGAAGTGTAAATCCTTAGGTCATCCATGTGGGACCATCCACAACAGCAGAAAGTCAGTCACAAATAAATTGAATTAAATAGCATAAATTCGAGTAGGTCAGGGCTTAATTTATTTTAAATCAGCGTGTTACTCATGTGTTTATGTGTAAAACTGTTAAAAAGGATAAGCTCCCATTTAACATATATTACATAAAGGATATGATTCTAAAACTATTAGTAAATTCTGCAGTGTCTATATTAGTAATGTAGATAATGTGTACCTCAATTCACCAAAATCTTTAGTTTTAGACAGCATAGACAACATTAACTCTTACAATTTACAGTCAAGTGCAACAACTCAAAAGACTTCACCATGGTACACAGCAACCGGAAAAGGGCTCCACGTCCTGAACATTCGTCCCCTTATTATTATTACTCTTATTAACTTCAAAAGTAAGAAAAAGGGGAAGCTGGTGAGGGAACGACTGTATACATTCGCGATAACACAAATGAGAACAGGAACTAACTTGTATTTCAAAAGTCCCACAACATAACAAATGGCTAAAAGTGCAATATATTAACAACTTAATTACAAACTGTAATAGTGGTAAATATGGTAGAAGAAGAATAAAACACCACCCCCTTGTTGATTACTTGAATATCCAAAACAATATGCCACGTTGTGTTTTATTCATTATATAAACATTACATAAAACATTAAAACATTGTACAATCCAATGCCCAATTACACTGCAACTAAAGTATTTAATATCCAACATATTAACTACATGTATAATATTAATCACAGAAATGGCCATTTAAAAAAAAAAAAAACCCTCTCATTGTTTTAAACAAATGACATTTTAAGAATTCAAATAAACAAGATTCTATAGCTTTCTTTTAAGGAAGTAAATTTGTAATCATGAAAAAAAAAAAAATTAATGTCAAAGCAAATTCCTATTATTCGTTTTATTATTAATTCTTATTATTTTTATTATAAATATAGTCTGTATTTCAACCCCTGATTTTTTTTCCAGATTGTTTTAATATTTTTTCTTACTAATTAATAGCCATATAAAGAAGAAACACTGGATATGATTGAACATTAAATACTGGAGTAGTAAAAGAATAAATCCTCCTCACCATGTCATCATTAAAAACTAAGGTAACTTTAGTGCAACATTGAAAGTATATGTGATTTAAAAACAATAGAATAATAAGGGGGGGGGGGGGGGGGGGGGGGTCTGATAACATGCAGTATCCCAGAAGTGGAGGTGACTAAGCATATTTACTAAAGTCTGGATTTTAAGTATCTGTATCACCTGAGTTTTTGTTTGAGTCTCACAAATTTCAAAGGAAAATCTCTCATTTGTCTATAATCATATATTAATAAATTCACATGGTGACTTTTAAGCATCAGGCTTCTTCAAGTAGATGTAAACTTCTAATAAATCTAAATTGAACAGATAGGTGACAACATGAATGAGACCTAATACACACCGGTGTAATCTATCTGCTGTTACACACACTTTATATTGATCAAGGCAGATAGCTATGAATTATTCAGATAGATATTATTATAAATGTTATGCTAATAAAGCTGTTGTGAATTATTACTTAGCTAATGTTCCCCCATGTTCCCTGGTTTCTTTCTGAAGGAAAACGGTGATTGACCATCAGTTACCAAAATCAGTGTGAAGAGAAGAAGACATATTTTTATTTTGTGAAACTTTCTTGCCATTTTACTTTCCTAGGCTACTTTTAGCCTTTTGTAGCCTTATATACTTTACCTTGGAGAATTTGAAGCTATACTTTGCATTTTTCTAGAGTATTTATTTATATGATTAATTACACTTGAAATTTTTGACAGAAATATATCCATCAGCATTATTTTCTACTATGTTTCTGACTAACACTATTCACACACTGTCTCTGTCTGTGTGTGTGTGTGTGTGTGTGTGTGTGTGTGTGTGTGTGTGTGAGAGAGAGAGAGAGAGAGAGAGATAGATGCATGCAAAAACTTGCCCTAACAAGTTTTGCATTTCAAAAGCGTCCGGCATTTCTGAGACGAGTCATGAAAACTGTTTGCGTGTAACTGAAACTGCTATTTGTTTTTATGTGTGAGTGAGATAGAGAGAGAGAGAGAACCACTCTCGCAAACACACGACAACATCACGGATTCACAAGTTCAATTAGGACTAAATACAACTCTTGCTTTTCACATAATGACCTGGACACACTCACAAACACACACGCACAATTGCAAAGAAATAAATGTTCTTATACACACAGCTGGAGAAAAAAAAAGATTCCTAATTTATAACATGATTCAATCCAATAACTTCCTGCTGAAATGTGTTAAACATTAACACCCAGATAAGCGAAAGCCAAATCAGACAAATCAGCCTTTCTCAACAACTTTGTGTGTGTGTGTGTGTGTGTGTGTGTGTGTGTGTGTGTGTGTGTGTGCGTGTGTGTGTGTGTGTTCACCTCATGGTAAGTGACTGACTGAATGATCAACCTAGATTTTTTATTTTTTTGCTTAATTTACAGCCTAATATATAAACAATGCAATAATAAAAGCAATAGAATAACAACTTTTACACCGTGTCTAGTAGCACTAATAACCAAATGGTTTCTGCTTAGAACCTTTAGAGTACTAGAACCTTTTTTTTACCTAGCACAAGTTTACACTCTTTTACATAGCAAAAAAAAAATTAAATATTTTTAAATTTAATAGTTTAATAGTTTTAGTTTAATGGCTCATTAAAAAAGGTCAAGTCTAAAGACTCTTTAAAATGGTTAAGCCTAAATGTATTTATTTTTTTTTTAAGTTAAGGTTGGGTTTAAAAGCTCTCATTAAAATTCTATTAGAAAGCAGCTTTCTTTTCAATTCTCAAGAAAGAAACCTTCAGAAAGCTAGAACCCTTGTGGAACTCACCCTATTTATGATATAATGTACAGCATAATGAATCCCACAACCTGCGTAGCTCACTACGTGTTAAATAAGAAACATTTGCTTTGTATAAACCTGTGATTAATGTTCACTCTTAGAGGGTTCCTCAGGGGACAATTCAGGTTTCTTAGCTTCCTGAATTGGTTCTACCTGTCTGAAAGGGTTTACTATTGACAGCACATACAATTTAAAGAAGAAGAAGAAGAAGAAGAAGAAAAGGTTCCTCACAGGGACAAACCAGAAAGAGTTCTGGGTTTTCCCTCCCTAGACTATCAGGGGAAAAAATGGTACTAGACTGTAGCTTTCTTTGTTGCTGGGGTGGAACCCATATCTCTTGTAAAAGATACACAATAGCAACAAGGAATGGTTACGTTTAGTACACTTTTATTTATTTTATAGAGAGTGTATGAGGGAGTGTGCTTTGAGAAGAAAACCAGCCTCCATCAGTCTTCCTGGTTGCCATTTTAACTGTATAACAATTCAGCCTACAATTAGTGAACCAAAAAAGAGAAGCCTGACAGGAAGCATCTCAAATCAGTCCCTACTCCCTGCACAAGTGCACTACATGGGCTATGAAATGAAAGCATTCTGCACCCTACAGAGAGCCGTGTGAGATAAACGGACATGCGGCAGGATCAAAGTACAAATGTTCAAGTAAAAGCTTAGACACTCTCCGTCATCCACTGATCAAAGTGTGGCGGAGAAAAGACATGAAAACACCATGTGTGTATTTAGTCCACGTCTCTGTCTGATGAAGATGTTTGTTGTGGAAACAAATCGTTACCTTGTCATCGGGAATAAGCGTCTCGCTGTCCTTCTTCACCTCCTTTTGGGCAAGAGCCGAATTAAAGGTCACTTTGACCATGATGGATGATTTGGAAAAGATCAAACACAAGAAACACCGCGTCTACTCTTCACTCCCCGGCCAGGAACAATGTTCTGCTGTGACGCAGATATGAACACACACACACACACACACACACACACACACACACACACACACGGAAGTTGAAGATTAAAGTGACAGTAGCTTATGGCTGTGCAGCAGAGTTTATTTAAGGTTATTTAAATGTCTAAATTCATATTTATTTATTTATTTATATATATATATATATATATATATATATATATATATATATATATATATATATATATATATATATTTATTATTATTATTATTATTATTTATTTATTAGAGCCATAAACCCTTCTATTCCTGAACTATCCACTGACTGAACACATGTCCACTTATCTTTTATTTTTTAGCGTCCAGTCAAATCAGCTAATAGCTACAAGAAGTCAGTAATAAATATAATAAATAGGATTATGAAGAGTCGTGATTTCCAATTCAGGGACCCTCTGACTGTGCTTCAGAGACCCCTGAGGGTCCCCAACCACACAAGGCATGCTGTGAATATTCCATAGATTAAACCCTTTACTCCAGTATTCTCAGTGGTGTACATGTCTCGCATTTGCTTAAGTAGCACACCATTTTAACTTTGTTGGATATATGTCAAATTTCCTCCAAAAAAAACAAAAACAAAAAAAACAAACAAAAATAAACATTAATTTTGTAACTAGCCCACCAGCTGCATGGCATTTCAACATTGCTGAACATCCCATTCCAGATTTATTCCCCCTTTTTCTGTTATAATATGCTCCACTCCTCTGGGACGGCTTTCCACTAGATTTTGGAGCGTGACTGTGGGGACTTGTGTTCATTCAGCTACAAGAGCATTAGTTAGGTTGAGTTAAGGCACTGATGTTGTGTAGGGAGGCTCAGGGGGGTTGAGGTCAGGGCTCTGCGCAGGACACTCCAGTTCTTCAACGTTCTTCCAATCTTTACACACCATGTCTGCATGGAGCTCCCTTTGTGCATTGTCATGCTGGAGCAGGTTTGGGCCTCTTAGTTCCAGTGTAGGGAAATTGTAACGTTACAGCATACAGAGACATTCTATACAGTTGTTTGCTTCCAACTTTGTGGCAACATTTTGGGGAATAACCACATGTGGGCACCATATATAATTTTTTTTTGTTTCTTTAATAAATGTTTTAAGTATTATCAAAGTTTCTTGGTTAGGTTCATTTATGTTTTGTTAGCTTGTGCTCCTCCTATAGGCAATGGGGTAAGTTTTCTTATTTTCTCTATTCCAAACCAGAAGGGGGGGCTGATACCTGCACAACCGACATTGACTGCAAGATGTCTCTGCAGCATGGAATGGCATGCTTGTGGGACTTGCAATACTTTCTTTTATTTCTTTTAAATTTATTATTAGAAAACGAATGTCAAATATTCATCAAAGTGACTGCATCTCATTCTTGCGTGTCAAGACATACAGTATCATAATATACGTAATGTATACACAGGACACCATTGAAACAAACGGTGTTTTACCAGTACACCACATATGGGTGTGATGGTCAGGGGTCTACAAATGTTTGGCCACTTACTTAGTGTACTTAGATAATAAGAAAATGACACATTACAAATAATAATAATTAATATATTATGTATAATTATATATAATATTATTACTAATAATTAATATAATTGTTTTCCCAGGAAGGTGTATAGAATAATAAAGAATTGTTTAAAGTTGTTGTTTCGAGTGCTCATAAAATCAAAATTGGTGTTTTAAAACTTTTTGTATGAGACTCTTTACACTGTAGACACAAATACACAAATAGCACAAACATGTTTTGTACAGTATATATTCTTATTTTAATTTGACTATTTTTCATTTCTGTAGAAATATGATTCTTTTTTTTTATTCCTCAAATTTGCTCTCCAGAACACATTTATCCCATCCCTGTAAACAAACTGGACAGGACAAATCACTTTACAGTAATAGCAAGTTAGCATTCAAACATGGTTCATGTGTAGTACAACTTCCTCCATGGTATTCTTCCAAACAGTTTGTTGTGTTCTTAGCTCGAACATCTATGACTATAGTCCATCACTTGACAACCCCTGACACAGAATAAAGGCCTGAGCACATCAGCATGTTTTATTCATTATATGATTAGTGTGCAATAATTTTACATCACAGATGGTAAGTAGGCACCTAGAGGATGTTTAGAGATTTTTAAGTGTACTTCATTTTAGTGCAATTGATCACTTATGTAGACCTTTATGGTCTAGATTGCATTTTGTAATGTATTTTAACACAGTGTGGCATATATAATGAATTCATTAGGTATTGGTTTTGCTGAGCATTATACTGTTGGTCTTATTGCCAGTGATAAGGAACCTAAAGACTCTGGCACACTGTTAGAGTGTTAGAGTTCTTACCAGGATTTTTTTTTTTTTACAGTAACTTACTGCCAACCCTGTTGCCAATAAGTTACTGTAAAAGCTTGCATAAGCTAAGCTATTGCATAAGCTATTGCAATGGCTGTTTACAGTTATGTACTAATTACTGTAATTGGTGACTGGAATATATTACTGTAAAAAAAAATACAGTAACAAGCTGTAATTGTCCTGTAGAGTAAAAATATATATATATATATATATATATATACTGTAATATATAACCATATTATTGCTGTTAAATTGTTTTGATTTTTTATGAAAAAGGTTCATTCAAATAAATTTGTATTTTAAAATATATTTTATTGGTATCTTTCCATATACACACTGTATATTTTTTCCTTATATAGTAAAATATATAATACATGGTGTCCCAAAAGTCTCCATACATAGGGGAGTATGTTTGCCAGCACCACGTCGGATGTGCTTTCATACATGGTGTCCCAAAAGTCTCCATACATAGGGGAGTATGTTTGCCAGCACCACGTCGGATGTGCTTTCATCATTGGATGTTCATGGACGTTGGTTGGTCCGCAGCACTTCCAGTCTTTTTGAATTTGTTAATAAGTTTGGCAACAGTGTCGTGTGTAATGTGCTTGCATTTTTCCTGTAAAAGTCCATCGCAATCTTGCGTCAGCTTGCCGATCAAGCCATGAGTGATTTCAGTATGTACTTCTTTTGTCAAAAGCATTCTTAAAGGCTATCTGGAAGAAAAATAAATAAATAAATAAATAATACATATTTCCAATTAGGTTATTCACATGAAATTTTCACCAGACATCAGTATTAACTCAAGATATCCAGAAATATAAAGAATTCACAACATTAAAGTCTATAAATAAAGTTATGTGTAATAAAGTGGAATGACACAGGAAAAAAGTACTGAACATGCTAAGAAAAAGCAGTTCTCCAAGGCAAGGTAAGGCAAGGAACCAGCTGAAGTCTGTAAGTAATTGTACCTCCTATCTGTGCAAATTAATATCAGCTGGGTTAATAAATTGATGGTCTATCAGTGTGTCTATCTAACACACTATATATATATACTATATAACAAAATGTCACCCAAAGGACAATCTAAATACAATCGGAAGCACCTGAAGTCATCACATAGCATCCCCATAGTGATGAAAGTCTTCTATATCTGGCTAAACACACTTTAGTCACATACTTAAACAAGTATAAATACAATCACATAAGACAAGGTTTTCTTAATATTTCCATAAACAGATCTGATCATTTAAAATAATAGTTCATCCAATGAAAATCCTGTCACTACTGTATGTACTTTACTGTTGACCCACTAATAAAAACAGACAAAAGAATTTGAAGAATTTTGGAGTGGTCAATTCTAGCTAATTTTGTGGTGGAAAGGAGGTGCAAGGAGGGAACATAATTAGCTTGTGTTAACTGTTGTTACATTATTGAACTATATGTTAAAAAACTTTAAAATAACAGAGAAAGAACTTGGATTAAAGAAATTAAAGTGAACTTTAGATAGAAGAAATGTAAAATGGTTCCACCATCCATCCATCCATCTTCTACCGCTTACTCCTTCTTCAGGGTCACGGGGAAACCTGGAGCCAATCCCAGGGAGCATCGGGCACAAGGCGGGGTACACCCTGGACAGGGTGCCAGTCCATCGCAGGGCACAATCACATACACACTCACACACACACACACACTCATACACTACGGACACTTTAGACACGCCAATCAGCCTACCGTGCATGTCTTTGGACTGGGGGAGGAAACCGGAGTACCCGGAGGAAACCCCCGCAGCACGGGGAGAACATGCAAACTCCGCACACACATGGCCCCGGAGGGAATCGATCCCCGGACCCTGGAGGTGATGGTTCCACCATTTCCTAAACAAAAAAGAGGTAGAGAAACTTTCTCAGTAGTGACTTTTGTGGCACTACTGCAATAAGAGAGTTCTCTCTCTCTCTCTCTCTCTCTCTCTCTCTCTCTCTCTCTCTCTCTCTCTCTCTCTCTCTCTCTCTCTCACACACACACACACACACCAGTTATTATTTCTGTTTGTGTTCCATTGCAACATTAAATGTAAGCGTATTGTTGTGGAACATCTCTCCAATCTAAATCAAAAAATGTCCAGAGACAAGGGGTTAGAGATGTCAAAAGAAATCAAACTTTATTTACATCAGATAAAGCTGATCCATCTGCAGACAGTCTGAATCACACAATCATGGCACAGGCTTTTATACTATCCTGAAACTGAGCTCAGTTAGATGGTGTTTACCCATTTTTTCTTTGGAAACAACCTGACATTTTTGCCACAATTAATTCCTTCTGGCCATATGTTGTTTATACTCGTGGTCTAGTCAGGTTTTTTTTTTTTTAAAAAAAGGTTTTATTCTTACAAAATTCACTCTTGCAACATGATCCTATGTCTAAATGCTGTTTTTGGCTTCCATATTGAGTTGTTTCAACTTCCTTAACCCTTTACCTTGATAACATTAACTTTTCCACCTCAAGTCATTCTTAGGCCAAGCCAGTCATAGGGCTTAAGCATGATCATAGACATTCCAGACTAATACACTTCTGTGAATATTTCTTTAATTATCTTATCCACTGGTTACATATGAGATGGTCAATGCACTTACTGAGTCAAACATTTCATACATGAGTATGCACTTAATATGTCTAAATGCTGGTTTATTACTTGGCTGTTTTTAACCAAAAAGGTTAAATGCTGATGAAAACATTCCTCTACTGCAAGATACAGGATTTTTGAACATTCCTCTAATGGAAGATACAGGATTTTTGAACATTACCCAACTGGAATATACAGGATATTCTAACTCAGTACATACTTATATCATTTACTTGATTAGAAAATACTCTATATATTTGAAAATATATATCTCCATCCTCTGGGACTTACTAAGTCCCACCTGCCTCAAGAGAGATGTTTCACAATTCAATCCCTTCAATCTACACTAACTAGTGATCTCTGTATGATCACTCCATTCATTTGCCAATGATCAAATCCTGAAACACTCTCCTACAGACTACAGAACCAAACAGCTCCCTCCACATTAACAGTGGAGTGGAACACATACCTAGGATAGAGAGAACTTGTTTCTTCGTCAGAGACTTGGGAATCTTCTGGATTGCAGATACTCTTTTAGCGGAGTTTCATTCCCTTTGCAGAAATGTCATGACCCAAGAAATCTCACTTCTTGTTGTACATACTGTAATTTGGAGATACTGGCTTTGTGTCCCTCTTTGGCAAGATGCTGCAACAATTTAATGGTGTCAGTTTCACACTGTGCCCTGGAGAAAGTGGTAGAGGTGCTAAGCTGTCCTTTAGCATTTGGTTGTATATCATTAGTGACTCACAATATCCTTAACACAAGCCAGTGAAAGTGTAAGGACGTCTGTCAAATATGAATGCAAACTGAAACTGTCTGTCTTTAGCAAGAGATATACTGAAAAAACGCATTAGCTAAATCTACAACTGAATACCATTCACTATTTGCTGGAACCTGGCTTAATATAGTGTAAGAATTTGGCATGACTGGAGCTCTCTGTTTGACTGCTGCATTAACTGCTTGCAAATCTTGTACAAATCTCCATTCATCAGGTTGTAGGGTTGTTTTTTTTTTGCTTCTCACACTGGAAATATTGGAGTGCACACTGACAAATCAGAGCAGGGAACATTGACCCCTGCCTTCAATAATGAATTTAAAACTGGTTTATTTTCCTCAATAGCTTCAGGTTTAAGAGGGTATTGAGATTGTCTGGGCCTAAAGTCAGATTTTGGCGTGATCACACTTTTAATCAGGCCTACGTCATGTTTCCCTTGGGCCCACAGCCTGAGAGGCACCTTCTTCAATTGTGGGTGTATCTCTAGAGGTGTGGGGTTTGTCCCAAGGTTCAGAAACATTCCCTTGTCATGACATATTACATCCAGGTTAACCTTGCACATTTCCTGAAAGAATTTTTTATAAACTCCCAGTGTCTGGCTGTACCACATGTTGGAGGTGGGTTTCTGTTCCAAATCTGTAATTTTCCCACTCTCACATAATCTGACCCACGGTCCCACTTCTTTCTAGTGTTTGTTCTTTATTTTGGCTAATGACACATGGGGCGTGGATTCTGGGACAAAAAATGTACGCAACTGCGTGTCACTCAATTTGACTGAACATGCACAAAATTTGTCACACCAATATAGGTACAGCTCTTCACTTTCTGGGATATCCATTAACCATTCTTTCTCAAAATTAAAGTCTCTTCCTTCATGCACTTGCGCTGTGCAGTGAAGGGCAGAGGACAGCATAAAATCAACATAGTTATCCTTCATCTTATCATGTGCCAACATCAACAAACGAGCACAGGCTCTAGGCTTGTTATGCATGAACCATTGATAAACGCAGAGCTCTGTTTCTTTAACAAATGGAGTTCCCAAAGATGAGTCATCAATTATTGTTACTCCCTGAGGTGAGGACATCAAATTTAATTGTGAAACACACATTAAGTCCCTGCCCAGTAGATTGACTGGACATGAAGACGAAATTAGGTCTAATACTGAATGTCCTGGTACACCCATGGAGTGCAGTGGCCGTGAACTCATTTTCGGGGATTCTTCTAATTTGCAGTGTTTTATTACTGAATACGTTGCTCCTAAATCTATCAAAAATGTGACACTTTGTCCGTTAACTACAAGAGATACACATGGTAACTGTGTAAAAGGAGAGGCATTATACTTTAAAAAGTTAAGGGTCATGACTGGTTCAGACATTTGTGAAATGTCAGTCTGACTAATGTTGGATGTGGGTGTGTGCATATATTCCTGTTCTTTGTGAGTTAACTTATAGTTTTGGTGTCTGATGTCACCTCTTCTGTTCCCAGGTGCCTCACCCTTCCCTTAGCTCCGCTCGTCAGTTCACTTCTGCTCTGGACAGTCTCTTGCAAAACATCCAACTTTTCCACAGTTGTAACAGTTTAATCCTGGTCCATAGCCCTGACGGCCGGGTCTTCCTTGTCTGCGTGCTTTTGGTCTTCCTCTCCATCTCCATCTTTCTTTCTTTTGCCTCTTGTACGAGCGTCTCCGCGTGGATTGCATTCCTTTCCACTTGTGTGAGGTTTCCAGTGTCCCAGTTGATACATTGTTGTTTGACTATAGCGGCAATTTCTGGTTTCATGCCGTTCATAAAGCTGTTTCTGAGATGTGCCTCCCATGCTGTGACGGCTGCCTGCCCATCTGTCAGAGCGACGGGTTTCTCCAAGCCTGAGTTTGCATCATGGATCTCAGTGAGCCTGGACAGGTACTGTGATACAGTCTCTGAATCTTGCTAGTAGTTATATTATACACTTTCTGTCAAACTATCAATCAAAGTAGTGTGTGCTGATTTATGGCCCTTTGTGCTTCTCAGGCCCATGTTTCTGTAGGTGACCTAATTTATGACCAGGGGTGGGGGTAACCCTATCGACTGTATCAGTGGGTCATTCTGGCTCCTGTGTGTCTGGGCAGTGGTGGAGAGGGGTGTGTGGGAGAGTAGACCCTCCCAACAAAGGTGTTTATGTTAATGAGTCTGGTTTTTGGGGTGTGAAATAAGTCTGAAAAGCGTATCAATGGTTAATATTGGGTATGCGTTTGTGTTACTGTGTGGGGTTATTTCGTTTGTGTAACCACATTATTAGAAAAAGCATGATGTTTGAATGTGTACATATATGAGTACAATATTTGTTTGTGAAATAAATTAAAACAAATGTTGATTACGTTTTTAGGGATCCCGGTTTGCCATTGAATAAAAAGTTTAGGAGGTAAAGCGTGTTTTAAAAAAAAAAGAATCTGTTTAAAAGAATCGCGTGTATTACTTCTAAACACAAACCTTTAGGAGGTAAAAATGGTTAAAAGAGCTGTTTAAAAAGAATCGTGCGTATTACACGACTTCTAAACAAAGATCATTATGAGGTAAAAATTTTAAAGTGTTGGCTAAAAGAATCGCCGTAATGTTTCAACTAGAAGATAAGTTTTCTCGAGATGTCTTCCATTTGCTGGGTTAAAGCATTAATGATGTTAAACCGAATCACCTCTCCCTCTAAACCCCGCCCACACACAGGTGTTTCAGACACACCTCTCTCTCTCTAAACCCCGCCCACACACACTTATTTCCGACACACCTCTCTCTCTCTCTAAACCTCGCCGACACACACGTGTTTCAAACACACCTCTCTCTCTCGCTCTCTCTAAACCCCGCCCACACACACCTGTTTCAGACACACCTCTCATTCTCGCTCTATAAACCCCGCCCATGCACGTGTTTCACCGGTAGACAGTACTTTCTGTCAAACTGTCAATCGAAGTAGTGTGCTAATTTATGATCTTTGTGTTTTTCCTGAACGACAGTTTGTAGGTAGTCTAATTTATGGCCCTTTGTGTTTTTCCTGAGTTTTCAAGAGTTTTGTGGGGAAGACACTTATTTTATGACCAGGGGTGGGGGATAACCCTACTGACTGTATCAGTGGGTCATTTTGGCACCTGAATGTCTGGGTTGTGTCCTTCCTTTTCTCTCTCTCTCTCTGTCTGTCTGTGTTTGTGTGTTAGTGTGTGTGTGTGTGTGTGTGTGTGTGTGTGTGTGTGTGTGTGTGTGTGTGTGAGTGAGAGAGAGAGAGAGAGAGAGAGAGAGAGAGAGAGAGAGAGAGAGAGAGAGAGAGAGAGAAATAAGGTCATGTGTTTCCTGGGGGTTTGCTGACCAGAATGCTTACAATGTGTTTATGTTATTGAATTAAGGGACGAGTCATGCATTTCAGTGTTTTACGACCCCTACCAATGTGTACATTTAGTAGTTTAAGTGAATCTTTGTTTCTGAAATTACTTTTGTGGTAAGTATCAGTTTGTGTAACTAATCTATGAGAGAATATTAGACCTGGTGTCTGAATGTGGTAGATGTATTAGAATTGTGGACATTTTATGTGTGTGTAGCTACCTATGTGTATGATTTGTGTAATCCTTCTGTCAATAAATGAACAGACAACATTTATTGCCTATGTCGTTGAGAAAAACACTGATGTGTAAAACATTTCTACATTCCTTCAAGGCTGTATGAGGACGTTATTCTCTTTTACTGAAATAAAGACCAAAACCATCAGTGTTATTCATTGTGGAGACTGAAGTGACAATATGTCTGAAGAAAATAAAAAATATTTATTACATAGCCTACTTTCCAAACAAGGTACTTTAAGGGTAAAAAAAACACATACCTTTTTTAAAAGATGGTGTTTTAAAAGAATCGTGTGTTTTGTTTCAACTATAAACAAGTTTTCAGAAAATGGTTCGCCAACGAGGATACTTACACAGAACTGTTGCTAAATACATAAGCTTTTGTCTATGCTTTGACATCCCATGTCCCCACTGGCTGACAGTCAAGTCGTGTAAATTTATGACCTCTGGTAACACTGACATGAATGTGTGATCTTCCCTGGCAGTTGTCTGTCTGTGGGAGACAGAGAAATGTGATTTCTGGGGGTTTTGCTGACTAGAATGCTTACAAATGTTTATGTTTATGTTTATGTTGACAAATTAAGGAGAGAGTCATGTGTCTCAGTGCTTAAGTACTGGTTAAGACTTTGTAGTTAGAACACAGAAGAAATTCTGCAACTATCTGTTACAATGGCTGCTCCAAGAAATCCTAATACCCCTAGAGGAATGCTGTGTATTCACCAACAAGAGGACCTGTTGAAATGAGAGAGGACCTGACTTTTGCTCTGAGAAAAAAAAAAAAACCCAAGATGTTAGTTTGACAATTAATTCATGAAGATATTGTAAAGATGTTGTTGTTTAACCCTGAGCAGGTTGTCAACAACTCCAAAGATCGTGTCTTAAGTCCGGAGGTTTATTTAGGAGGTAGAAAAAACATTTAAAGATGATGTTTTAAAAGAAACGGGTGTTTCGTCCAAAATGGTAAAAAAGAAAAATGTTTGTACTCCAATGTGAAATAAATCAGTGGAGACACACTGAGTACATTTCTGTTCCACAGTCTATAAGGATCCCCGCCCTTAATGTAGACTGACAAATGTACACACCTTCCGTGACTACGTTATTTAAGGTTTAAACATTTTTATTTTGTGATGGCAACAAGACAAAATTGTTGTACATTTGGTATCTGGTGATTTTAGAATTAGACCCCAACTGTCAAATATGTTTTGACATAGAATGTGAATTGCTTTTTCAGGGAAAGAGCACGATGGTATGGAAAGAGTATGATGAGGTGATCTTATGCTTAGGAGTTCTACAGAACTTTGACTTTCGAACATTCCAACATGGCCCTCAGAGAGGCGTTATCTAAAGTACATATATATAATATAGATCAGATCACCAGTATGTCTTTACCCACTCCTGATCTGGAGTCAAAATTATTTCTTTTTATTTCCTTGTATGGTTTTATGACAGTGAGCAGTCATATACACTATAAGTCAAAGTTATAGAAGCCGTCGAGTTATTTTTAAAGGTTCCAAAATATTTTAACAGTTAAGACATATTTCCAACAGAACAGAATATTAGACATTTAGTGTAAACTAGTGTGAAAAAAATTCTCTGAAATATTTCGGTGAAATTTTTTTTCCATTTTAAAGGCATCATATTAGAAAAGATAGTACAGTCTTTGTTGATAAGTTACAAACATACTTTATAATAATTTGTTTAGGAGCATCTGAATCTGGCAAATAACTTTTATTCCATTTAGGCATGCAATAAAAGTTAATAAACAAATTAGGAAGAAATGACTTGTACACTACTGCTGCAGATATTAAGTCAAACCATTCTGTTCAAACTTCAGCGCGATCCATAGAGTAGCAGAAATTTATGGCACCTTATGAATAACGTGTGAAGGATTAAGTTGACTAGTCACTTATAGTTACAAAGACATATCCTTGTGCAGGATCACTTTCACACCAGCATTGCCCATTGACACGTCTTCTACCATGTCAACATATAAGAAAAGGCAAAAAGTAATATGAGTCCTAGTTTCCAGCCATCATTACAGAATGGGAGAGGAAATCTTTGTTCATCAGATGTGTGATGTACATCTAGACAATCTGATAACAAACTACACAAAAATTTATGTTGAGAAAATTCAGCTTGCTCTTTGTTCCCAAATAACATTGGACCAGATCCATAGTTTACATCATCTGCCTACACGTATTTAATCTGTATTACAAGTACTGAACAAGTTAGAGGAAGAGAACGTGTAGCTTTACTTTTCATTGGAACTTTATTGCTTATTTGGATCTGTCCTGATTCATTTTCATATTCAGGTTTTTTTTAAAAAATTCATTTCATTATTATTTTTTATGAAGTATCTTCAACCTAGGAGAGTGTGGCATCTAACATAACGTATGAATGTAGGAACATGGATTTTCACCATGCGCTCCACCAGCTCCCTAGTTGAAAAGAAAGTCAAACATGTTAAATCTTCAAAGATCAGGCAGTGCAGGAGTAAGGAAAATAAAAGCACATCACCTATTTAGATTATGTCTATGATTAAGTTCACTTTCAATTAAGAAATGAAGATCGTGTTAAGGCTATTTCTTCCATAGATGTCTTCAGAAGAAATTGATGACCAATTCCCTAGGCATTGTGCCTCCATTTAAAAATGCAGATACAGAAGATATGATATTGTGCACAGATGCAAGACAGACAGGAATATTTGAAATGAAATTTATAATATCTATTAACTATCATATCTACTTAACATATCTATTTAAGTACTTATTAAGATTACTGTGCTAGTGAGTGTGTCAGATGTTCTCTGACCTTTTTTACTTGCTCTAAAAATACCAAATGGGAATGATAATTTTTCTATGACAAACTTTGTTCTCACTACAATATAGTTCTGTTTAAAAACCAGTTTTTTCCTCACAATTTCATCACTAGATTCAGATGTGGATAAATTTCAACATGGAAGGAAAAGTGAGGAGCTAACTTATTTTGACCCAGATACAGCTTATTTGAAAAAGAAAAACCCCAACAAGGTAACTACTGAAACAGCACCATGAACACTCCTAGATTTCACCTGTTGTAAATAAGGATAATGAATTGTTGCAATTCCTGGTTGAGCTTTGAAAGATCAAGAGCAGCATTATCGACATGGCGTTGAGTATACCAAAATACTGAGCTGTTACTTGATCTTTGTTCATCAGACAGTCAAGCCTAGTCTACTAGTGTCCTGGAGGACACTGTTGGAACACTGAATGAGTTTGACAGAACATTCTTTCAAAATCAAATTAGACAGTTTTAAAACATGCAGTTAGAAGTGTCATGCCCTCCTCCAGCAATCTCTAAACTTGTTCTGCTTCCACAGCCTTCTGCTTACCAACTCCTGACTATGGATATCAGATAGTTGTTTGTTCGTGCAATTTTGTGCAGATGCATGTTGTAGTATTGCGTTATGTTGTCTAGGAATCTGATTAGTCTCTTATTGGATGCATTTGGGTGTGTTAATTAACTGTTAGTTTTTTAGTTTACTGATTTTCATTCACTCAGTTCAAGCAGGTCATTCCTGCTGATATCTATTGAAAGGAAATTCTCTTTTATCATGTACTCTTTTATATTAAGAACTTCTATCAAATACCTATGATGAATGTATTCATTTAATTACCTTGTATTCATTTGATTACCTCTTTAAATAAGCTGATCAACTGCTATCCTTGATTATATCATTATGTATTTTCATGTCAACATGACACAGGACTCGTTCTGTATCATGACTATGTGCTGTGTGTTTTGTCTAAATCTGTCTGACACCTGGACCAGTAGAAACCATCCACGCACTGCTGTTATCAATGTGTACAATGTGTATAAATACTTCTGTTTTGAATGAATAAATAGGACATCTCTGTGAGCATGCCTGTGTCAGTGAGTGTTCATTAGACTCCCCAGATCTGAAACGCTCCGAGGAAAACCACACTTTCTAGCTCATAGCAGCACAGAACTAAAAGTGATAGAAGTAAATAATTGTGGAATTGTAGAATAGGCTAAAGAAAGCATGGCGGAGATCAGGAGACATAAAGCCGAGATTCCTGAGATGAGTGGAAATCTAACAATTTGGTGTCAGAAGTGGGATTACTCCGGACCAGGTGAGTGTTTTTCTTTCCTCCTTGGTGTGGTGTAATTCGAACCCTTAATTATAAATAGAGAAATGAGTGATTGTTAATAATCAATGTGTACTCTGGTCTAGGATCCTCTGTAACGTCATGCCGCCTAATATGTTTTTATACTTGTAGAATAATTTGATGATTTGCCATATTTTGTCTGTGTGGTTTGCCTACGAATGTTATATTGTTTGTTTAGTATTATTGTATTATTGTGTTATTGTGTGTATTGTTTTCCAAGTTAGTTATTGGAGGGTCACCGTCCAGCCTGGTTCTTCCGTCTCCTGGCATGACACCCAGAGACTGGATAAAAGCCGTGTTAGGCGGATTCTATACGGTTCCATATTTAGATTGTGTACACGGCTGGTCAGTTGCATGCGTGCCGCAGCTTCAAATTATTTCACTCCGTGGTTCCTTTGAGCCGCGTGTATTTGCTCAGATCAAACAAATGATCCATTTTGGGATTATGAGTATATGGCAAAATGTTATATGGGATGGCTTCGCCTACTACCCTTCTGGAATAAACATTATAATTTAAAAGACACACTCCCTAAAACGTTCCATGTGAATGATAAGACACCTCGCGCAACACCACGTAGAACTAAAGTTCCAAGGCTAAATTCCAGCGCCGCTGCTGCTCCAATTTCGAAGCAAAAACCCACTCATGCTAAACCGCTCACACACAAACCGCTAGCGTTAGCCACTGTTACTCCCGAGGGAGAACAATCTGTTAATGGAGTAGAATCACCTCCCCCTCCGCCCGAGCTCTTGCAGCCAACTAATTTTGTCATGGCATGCAGACGAAAGGGAAAGGAGGCTTTCATGTAGCCCCAGCTTCCCTAGCTGATTTGACTTACTGCGCTCAGGCTATTAATGTGCACAATCCTAAAAAGGAACCTGTTAAATGGGTAAACGCTCTTATTTCCTGTAGTGCTCATCTCCAATTGACGTGTCCTGACTATCGTTTCCTTATTCACAGCGCATTAAAAGACGAATATGATGAGGAGGGATTAGTAGAGGAAGTAACTGTCCTTAATACTTGACACGATAATGTTGGAATCGATCTCACAGGAGGGGTTAGCGACACTGAAACACAGGAGGGGATAGCGACACCGAGACAACCACCACAGGTACAGGTGAAAATAGGGTGACTAACACCGTTAAAATAAGAAGGACAAAACCTAGACAAACCTTATATTGGGCTGAGCTGGACAATGTCATAGAGTTTAAGAATGACCTCCTGCAATATCTCGCTAAACTAAGCTCTGCTGCGCAAGATCTGACACAAGTCACTGTTCTCACAATGGGAAAGAGTGAAACCGTACAAAAATTCTTAGAACGGTTCACAACCCAGTGGCGACATGTAGCGCTTATGAAGTATGATAGTGTAGTAACTCTGAGAGCTACAGTACAGTAATGAGTTTATCTATATTTACTCAAACCCCTATACAGGAATAGTAAATTGGTGTGTGATTTCATGAAAAGAAAAGTAGGTTCTGTGTGCATAAGAAACATAGAAAGATCATTTTCTGAAAGGAGCCGCATGAAAAGATTGCAAATTGCTAATTCTTTGCCTGTATTTGGACTGCTGCATGCCAAACCTCATGAAATGTATCTTTGTTGCTGTAAAGTTTAATTATAATGCAAATTAGTTCCATCAATGAATGATAGTGCTGTAGAGATTTGTTAAGTCAATAACATCACATTCACATCATATGAAGAAAAAACTTAACTACATACATTAATACATTAGATGTATTGTACACTAGCATTACTGTCTGAAAATTAAGCTTAATTTCTGACAGGGTTTTGAATGTTTTCAGATAGAGAGTATATATTTATAAGCAAAATGCTCAGGTACAGGTCTAATACACAGCTCCCAGACTATTGTGGATGTTTAAAACTAGTTGTACATAAAAACTTGTTTAAAGTACTCAGAGATATAATTCCAGAGCCTATAATGAAAATATGGAAACACATGCCATGCAAAAAGTCATGACAATGAACTCAATACTCTTATCTGGACTTCTGATACTTTTCTGGTTGAACAGATCATGGCCCTATATGGTCACATTCTGTGTTTTTGTTGTTCATAGATGAAGGTGGGTATGCCCCGGATTATATGGAATCCTTGGTGCCAAGGTTTGTGGCACATTATCTCCAATCTTGGGAAACCTTTCATATCTCAAATTTGCTCAGATTTTTAAAATTAATTAATTTAGTTATTTATCTATTTTTGCAATGCAGATTTAATGGATCTATTTTGTGACATCAATCACAGCCAGAACATATTTTTAACATGAATCCACCACAAGGAGTGTTGAAGTTCATTTGAAAAATCATCATCATTACAAATGCAGTAAATAACAAGATCATTGAGTATTGCCAGCCACTGTTCAAAACTGTTTCATCTACTTGGTTTTCATATGGTCCGTATCCATCATTGCAAATATTATAAATTTCATTTCAAATATTCCTGTGTCTTGCATCTGTGCACAATATCATACCTTCTGTATCTGCATGTGAGTGTTTATTTTAAATGGAGGCACAATGCCTAGGGAATTGGTCATCAATTTCTTCTGAAGACATCTGTGGAAGAAATAGCCTTAACACGATCTTCATTTCTTAATTGAATGTGAACTTAATCATAGATGTAATCTAAATAGGTGATGTGCTTTTTTTTCCCCCTTACTCTTGCACTGCCTGACCTTTGAAGATTTAACATGTTTGACTTTCTTTTCAACTAGGGTGCTGGTGGAGCACATGGTGAAAATCCATCTTCCTACATTCATACGTTATGTTAGATGCCACACTCTCCTGGGTTGAAGATACTTCATAAAAAATAATAATGAAATGAATAAATAAAAAACCTGAATATGAAAATGAATGAAGACAGATCCAAATAAACAATAAAGTTCCAATGAAAAGTAAAGCTACATATTCTCTTCCTCTAACTTGTTCAGTACTTGTAATACAGATTAAATTTGTGTGCACAGATGATGTAAACTATGGATCTGGTTCAATGTTATTTGGGAACAAAGAGCAAGCTGAATTTTCTCAACATAAATTTTTGTGTAGTTTGTTATCAGACTGTCTAGATGTACATCACACATCTGATGAACAAAGATTTCCTCTCCTGTTTTGTAATGATGGCTGGAAACTAGGACTTAATGGCATATACTGTAGAAAAGTAATACTGTACTAGGGCGGCTGTGGCTCAGGTGGAAGAGCAGGTTGTCCACTAATTGTAGGGTTGGCGGTTTGATTCCCAGCCCACATGATTCCACATGCCGAAGTGTCCTTGGGCAAGACACTGAACTCCAAGTTGTTCCTGATGGCAAGTTAGTGCCTTGCATGGCAGCTCTGCTACCATTGGTGTGTGTGAATGGGTGAATGAGACACACTGTAAAGTGCTTTGGATAAAAGTGCTATATAAATGCAGACCAAAGTCATATAGAACATAGAGAAATCTCACTTAGCACTTTGGGAATTAAGTCACCTTTCACATTGCCTTTTATTCTGATCACAACCAGACAGCTATATTGTTTCTGAGTTTAGTCTTTGTTTAGACTTTGTTGATGCCGAAGAAGCAAAAGTCTAAGGAACCCTTAACCTTCAGACTAACGATTTGCAATTTCTGTACACAATGCTTGAAAAGAAACACGTATAACGAAGTTGAAAAGGTAGAAAGGGGTTCTATGAATTAGTTAATGGGCTCTCTCTCTCTCGCTCTCTTTATATCGCTATTAAAGTAGTGCTTAAACAGATACATAGCAGACAAATACACATATAGACAGTTTTATTTTGTACCTGCATACCAACTTAATCTTCACGTATCACCATTCCCTGTTAACGAAATCTGTCACCATCTAATAAAACAGTTTAAGCCATTAACCAAAGTAAGTACACAAACTGACGCTATGATAAAAGAACAAAAACAATGAACCTTTCTTAAAGAAATTCCTAAATCCTCTGACCAAGTATATGGCTGTGCCATCTGTCTATTAAATAAATGCCAGTCCTTCACGCTGAAAAAGAAGGATCAAAATATTCTGACAGTAGTTTGGCACTGTGACTCAAAAAGTTGTTTTTCATCTGACATCTGAAAGCTAACTACTGTCCCAGCTGCCGCTAACTACTGTCCCAACTGTACAATACTGATAATGCTCTTACACTTAAGAGGGCTGAATGGCAGACCTTGTTAAATAATATTATTATGTTTTTTCATTATAATGTCTTATATTTGTTAAAATATATTCTTATATATCTCATATTACTTTTTGCCTTTTCTTATATGTTGACATGGTAGAAGACATGTCAATGGGCAATGCTGGTGTGAAAGTGATCCTGCACAAGGATATGTCTTTGTAACTATAAGTGACTAGTCAACATAATCCTTCACACGTTATTCATAAGGTGCCATAAATTTCTGCTACTCTATGGATCGCGCTGAAGTTTGAACAGAATGGTTTGACTTAATATCTGCAGCAGTAGTGTACAAGTCATTTCTTCCTAATTTGTTTATTAACTTTTATTGCATGCCTAAATGGAATAAAAGTTATTTGCCAGATTCAGATGCTCCTAAACAAATTATTATAAAGTATGTTTGTAACTTATCAACAAAGACTGTACTATCTTTTCTAATATGATGCCTTTAAAATGGAAAAAAATTTTCACCGAAATATTTCAGAGAATTTTTTTCACACTAGTTTACACTAAATGTCTAATATTCTGTTCTGTTGGAAATATGTCTTAACTGTTAAAATATTTTGGAACCTTTAAAAATAACTCGACGGCTTCTATAACTTTGACTTATAGTGTATATGACTGCTCACTGTCATAAAACCATACAAGGAAATAAAAAGAAATAATTTTGACTCCAGATCAGGAGTGGGTAAAGACATACTGGTGATCTGATCTATATTATATATACGTACTTTAGATAACGCCTCTCTGAGGGCCATGTTGGAATGTTCGAAAGTCAAAGTTCTGTAGAACTCCTAAGCATAAGATCACCTCATCATACTCTTTCCATACCATCGTGCTCTTTCCCTGAAAAAGCAATTCACATTCTATGTCAAAACATATTTGACAGTTGGGGTCTAATTCTAAAATCACCAGATACCAAATGTACAACAATTTTGTCTTGTTGCCATCACAAAATAAAAATGTTTAAACCTTAAATAACGTAGTCACGGAAGGTGTGTACATTTGTCAGTCTACATTAAGGGCGGGGATCCTTATAGGCTGTGGAACAGAAATGTACTCAGTGTGTCTCCACTGATTTATTTCACATTGGAGTACAACCATTTTTCTTTTTTACCATTTTGGACGAAACACCCGTTTCTTTTAAAACATCATCTTTAAATGTTTTTTCTACCTCCTAAATAAACCTCCGGACTTAAGACACGATCTTTGGAGTTGTTGACAACCTGCTCAGGGTTAAACAACAACATCTTTACAATATCTTCATGAATAAATTGTCAAACTAACATCTTGGGGTTTTGTTTTTTTTCTCAGAGCAAAAGTCAGGTCCTCTCTCATTTCAACAGGTCCTCTTGTTGGTGAATACACAGCATTCCTCTAGGGGTATTAGGATTTCTTGGAGCAGCCATTGTAACAGATAGTTGCAGAATTTCTTCTGTGTTCTAACTACAACGTCTTAACCAGTACTTAAGCACTGAGACACATGACTCTCTCCTTAATTTGTCAACATAAACATAAACATAAACATTTGTAAGCATTCTAGTCAGCAAAACCCCCAGAAATCACATTTCTCTGTCTCCCACAGACAGACAACTGCCAGGGGAGATCACACATTCATGTCAGTGTTACCAGAGGTCATAAATTTACACGACTTGACTGTCAGCCAGTGGGGACATGGGATGTCAAAGCATAGACAAAAGCTTATGTATTTAGCAACAGTTCTGTGTAAGTATCCTCGTTGGCGAACCATTTCCTGAAAACTTGTTTATAGTTGAAACAAAATGCACGATTCTTTTAAAACACCATCTTTTAAAAAAGGTATGTGTTTTTTTACCCTTAAAGTACCTTGTTTGGAAAGTAGGCTATGTAATAAATATTTTTAATTTTCTTCAGACATATTGTCACTTCAGTCTCCACAATGAATAACACCGATGGTTTTGGTCTTTATTTCAGTAAAAGAGAATAACGTCCTCATACAGCCTTGAAGGAATGTAGAAATGTTTTACACATCAGTGTTTTTCTCAACGACATAGGCAATAAATGTTATCTGTTCATTTATTGACAGAAGGATTACACAAATCATACACATAGGTAGCTACACACACATAAAATGTCCACAATTCCAATACATCTACCACATTCAGACACCAGGTCTAGTATTCTCTCATAGATTAGTTACACAAACTGATACTTACCACAAAAGTAATTTCAGAAACAAAGATTCACTTAAACTACTAAATGTACACATTGGTAGGGGTCGTAAAACACTGAAATGCATGACTCATCCCTTAATTCAATAACATAAACACATTGTAAGCATTCTGGTCAGCAAAACCCCAGGAAACACATGACCTTATTTCTTTCTCTCTCTCTCTCTCTCTCTCTCTCACACACACACACACACAGAGAGAGAGAGTGAGAGAGAGAGAGAGAGAGAGAGAGAGAGAAAAGGAAGGACACAACCCAGACATTCAGGTGCCAAAATGACCCACTGATACAGTCAATAGGGTTATCCCCCACCCCTGGTCATAAAATAAATGTCTCCCCCACAAAACTCTTGATCAGGAAAAACGCAAAGGGCCATAAATTAGACTACCTACAAACTGTCGTTCAGGAAAAACGCAAAGATCATAAATTAGCAAACTACTTCGATTGACAGTTTGACAGAAAGTACTGTCTACCGGTGAAACACGTGTATGGGCGGGGTTTATAGAGCGAGAGAAAGAGAGAGAGAGAGAGAGAGAGAGAGAGAGAGAGAGAGGTGTGTATGAAACACGTGTGTGTGGGCGGGGTTTAGAGAGAGAGGTGTGTCTGAAACACGTGATTGTGGGCGGGGTTTAGACGGAGAGAGAGAGCGAGAGGGAGGTGTTTGAAACACGTGTGTGTGGGCGGGGTTTAGAGAGAGAGAGAGGTGTGTCTGAAACACGTGTGTGTGGGCGGGGTTTAGAGAGAGAGGTGATTCGGTTTTAACATCATTAATACTTTAACCCAGCGAATGGAAGACGTATCGGCAAAACTTATCTTCTAGTTTAAACAATGCAGCGATTCTTTTAGCCAACACTTTAACATTTTTACCTCATAATGATCTTTGTTTCGAGGTCGTATAATACGCACGATTTCTTTTTAAACAACTCTTTTAACCACTTTTACCTCCTAAAGGTTTGTGTTTTTTAATACGGATTCTTTTTAAACAGCTCTTTTAATCATTTTTACCTCCTAAAGGTTTATGTTTAGAAGGTATGTAATACACGCGATTCTTTTAAACAGATTCTTTAAAAAAAAAAAAAAAAAAAAAACACTTTACCTCCTAAACTTTTTATTCAAAGGCAAACCGGGCTTCCTAAAAACGTAATCAGCATTTGTTTTAATTCATTCCACAAACAAATATTCTACTCATATATGTACACATTCAAACAATGTGGTTACACAAATGAAATACCAGAACACAGTAACACAAACGCATACCCAATATTGATATGCTTTACAGACTTATTTCACAACCCCCCCCCCCATGTGTCGTGGTGTAGTGCGTCATGTGTGTGGTTGTGTATATGCAGATTGTTGCTCGTGAGCGTAGGCCCGTATAGAGGCCTCTTGATAGAGAATTACGGTCTCGTTCTCCTATTGCAGTCCCGTCTTCTCCAGCTCAGTGCTCGGCTCTGGCACACTCCTGCAGTGGCTCGCATGCATCCACATGGCTCTCTGGCTTGCCTTTACCACAGAGTGAGTGACAAAAAGGATCTAGAATGGCCTAGACCACCGTGGCCTGTTCCACCTGGTCCCTTGCGGAAGACCTTGATCACGATCCACTCTCCGGGCTTCAGATCATGCAGCAGGCCCGTGGCTGGAGCTGGAAGTACTGCCTTTACCTGCTTGTGGATAGCGTGCAGAGCAGAGGACAGGGATGCACAGTAATTTAACATTGCATCACCACATGCTGCAGCATCAGGAAGAGGAGCTGTCACAGGTCCAATTCCTTGGTGTGGAGGTCTCCCAAACAGTATCCCAAAGGGGCTAAGCCCATCCTAAGCCTGTTTCAGAACAACATTTGCTCAATGTATTTTTTAGTGTCCCATTTTCTCTCTCTACCACCCCACCACTAGCTGGATGATATGCACAGTGCTGCTTTAAGTCAATACCCAAATACTCACCCATCTACTTAAGGGCATGGCTCACAAAAGGTGTGCTATTATCACTGGAGATTATCATTATCACTGCCGCATCTGAGTCCTGTTTGAACGTAGGGATGTGGCCTTCTTTACCTTCAAACCTCAACCCATGTTATGAGTTGCGCAAACAGCGTAAACAATTTTATTTATTTATTTTTTTAAGATTAATTATAGAAACCAATGCTTTACCGCAGCTATCATTCCCCCTTTTGAAGCATGGTCCCTGCCATGCGTCAACAGTACATCATTTTATAGTGACATTCAGCATGTCTAGTAGTATATTGTTATGGTGCAGCCACCATTGGGTGGACAGGTGTGAGGTTTTCTGTTCAAGTAGGAGTAACAACATCTCATGTGAAACCAAGAGGAAAGTATATGATATAACTACTCTTGCTGCTTGCACTTTGGTTTTTTAGTCATGTCCATTTGCACAGGAAAGGTGTTCGTCATCTTCTGCTGGAGCACCATGATTTGTGCTCTGTACCTTGTGTTGACTCCATCATCCCACTTTGGGTTGATCAGGCGGATATTGTTCTCTGGGAATTCAGGTGAAACCTTGACCCAGTCTGTGCCAAGTTTCGCCAGGAGCAGTCGTCGTAGTTCATGAGTGGTGGGTCTGAATTCTCTGCAGTGTATCTGAAGTTCATCCCCAAACTTTCGCCCTCCTACTTCGTGGAGCACCGGCAGATGCGTCATACTGCTCCTGATGTCTTCCAATGTCCGGGGTCTGTGAACTAGCATAGGGCCTCCTTCTCTGGCCACTTCTAGCATTGTGGCATTTACCACGGCGTGCACTGTCCCTTCTCTGACCAATTTTGTTGGTCTGAAGCCTTCAGGCAGCAATGTTGTTGGTCCCTTCACTTGGGATCTCATGTGTAACACCACCGGTGAAGATAGGACAGCTGGAGCATAGTTTGGTGGGGTTTTGTGGCTCAGTTCTGACAGGTTCGGATGGAGTGGCGTAGGATGGGTCACTTCATTGTGAGGAGTTGCCTCTGAAACTGCAGGTTCCTCCCTCCTTACTGGCTCTGGGCATCGCGGTGGGGCGGAGTCCAGGTCGGGATCGGCTTTCTGCAATTTAGCACACTGAGGAACAGGTGAGGGCCCTGCCTGACATTTTTTCCTCTCTTTTATGTGCCTTGCTCTGCCATTCAGCAAATGCCATTTCAGTTGTTCTAACTGTGAGGCTAAAACTACCTTTTTCTGGGAAAGCACATTCTTTAACCCATACATCATATTGATTCAAACATCCTTCCCCATAATTCACACATATAAACATGATATTACTATCAAAATATGAGCACCCTGTACATACCATAGCATGTGTCTCAGGATGTGCTTTGCTACATGTTTTTCCCGTATTTTATTTATTTATTATTATAAATTTTTTTTCTTTTACAGCTTCTATAACTTTCAAAGTTTTAATCAATTTAAAATGCTATGAAAATGAAATGAATATGCATTCCCGTGCACAGAGAGAAAAGGTTCAAAATGTGTGCCAAATCTCTAGACATTTAATTAATCATATAACTTATAGGTTCAATAGAGCAAACCTTAAGAATGTAAAAGAGTTTACCTGTGAGGGCGAGTCCACATACAGAAATTTGGTAGGACTTACAGTTTTCTCTTCCCTTCTTTTTTTTTTTAAATAATAATTTATTTTTTATTATTATTATTATTTTTTATCTCAGTAAAATTTACTTGTGCGTTAAATTTGCCAAATGTATCATGTATTGCTGATATGATGGAATGAGTCAATGGGGCATGCCACTTGATAATAACTTCTTTCTAAGTACTCTCTTTACTTATTCATTGCTTGAACTGGACTCTTTCCGTTAGCAAATATTTTTACCGTTATTATCTCTCTATATATATATATATATTTACCCGTCGGTATATATCTTAGTTTTGAAGCTGTCATCTAAGAAACACCAATCTCTCTGCCGTCGCAGAGGCGAAGTTCCTGGAACTTCTTATAAGAAATCACTCCATGTAATACTTCTCTCAATGTAATGCGTGCATTTCTTATATCATTGTCTCCCTTCCATACAGACAGCAATACACAATGACTTCATAAAATTCTAATTCTAAATCATTGACTCCTTTCCACACAGACAGCAATACACTATGACTTAATAAAATTCTAATTCTAAATCATTGACTTCCTTCCATAGAGACAAGAATACACAATGACTTCATAAAATTCTAATTCTAATTCTAAATTCTTGATGATTCCTACCAGTCAGTGGTACGGCTGCATCGATCTTTCACTCTGCATAACAAAGGACAAACCGCCTTTGCATCAACACAGACTTCAGAGTGAAATTTTTCTACGAACGTTTTCTGGTTTGCTTGTTGCCCAGAAAAGCTGAAAAGACACGCAGCCCAGCCAGGAGACGCCAAATAGTCGTGGAAATTACATAACACTTGCAGACTCGTCCTCTGAAGGTAAAAAGGTTTATTACAGAAAGATGGTTAATACAGGATAGAATAAAGCAGGATAGAATAATGAGAGTGCTCTGAAGCCCTTGTACTAAACCACTACTATATATATGAAACGCAGAGCATGACATAATTCTGTGTACCGATAAGAAACAGTTTGAGGCAATTCAAACAGGCTTTGTTTTAGGATCTTGGACAGAGGAACCTTGAACAGATGAACATGTTTGTGTCTCTGTAAGCAGATAAACATTCTGCACTGATCTCAGTGACATGACAAGGCCTTCTTAGGCGTTATCCTCACATGAGAATGAAACAGAACAAGAACAAACTTATTACAAAGTAAAAATGAGTAATTTCCCTAACAGGTGTGAGACCGTTTAGTGCTTTAAAGGTCAGTAGTAGTATTTTATAATCAATGCGAAATTTTACTGGGAGCCAGTGTAGAGTGGATAAGATCAGGGTGATGTGGTCAAACTTTCTGGTTCTAGTAAGGACTCTTGCAGCTGCATTCTGGACTAACTGGAGTTTGTGTATGCTCATAGTGGAACATCCAGACAATAATCTAGCCTAGAGATGACAAAAGCATGAACTAATATTTCTGCATCGTGTAGTAACATTATATTTCTTATCTTAGCAATATTTCTGAGGTCAAAGAAGACTATCTATATTATCTACATGAGCATCAAATGAAAGACTGGAGTCAATTATCACACCAAGGTCTTTTACTGCTGTACATGATGAAACAGAAAGACCATCCAGAGCTAGTGTGTAATAAGAGAGCTTACTTCTAGCTACATGTGGTCCTAGTACAAGTACTTCTGTCTTGTCAAAATTAAGTAAAAGGAAGTTAATAAGCATCCAGTGTCTAATGTCCTTTACACATTCCTCAACGTTATTAAGCTGCTGTCTGTCATTTGGCTTTGCTGAAACATACAACTTTATATCATCAGCATAACAGTGGAAGCTAATGCCATGTTTACGAATAATTTGACCCAGAGGTAACATATATAAAGTAAAAAGCAGTGGGCCTAAAACAGAACGTTGTGGAACACCAAATTTAACCTTGGTATGTGGGGAGAAGTCGCCATTTACATCTACAAACTGATAGCGATTGGTCAAATAAGATCTGAGCCAGAAGAGGGTTGTTCCCTTAATGCCAACAACGTTTTCTAATCTATCAAGGAGAATAGTATGACCTATTGTATCAAAAGCTGCACTAAGGTCAAGTAACACAAGCAATGAGACACAACCCTGATCAGAGGCCAGTAGTAGGTCATTTACTACTTTAACCAGCTCTGTCTCTGTGCTATGATGAGGCCTAAATCCTGACTGATACATTTCATGAATGTTATTCCTATGTAGGTACAAGCATAGCTGCTGTGCTACAACCTTTTCTAAGATATTGGAGATAAAGGGGAGATTTGATATTGACCTATAGCTAGACAATTGACAGGGGTAAAAGTCCGGATTTTTAATCAGGGGTTAGATAACTGCTAGTTTAAATGATTTAGGTACATAGTCAGTGCTAAAGGAAGAAGGGGTTCCATTACTCCTGGACAAATCTGTTTAAAGAAAGATGTAGGTAAGGGATCTAGTATGCAAGTTGATGATTTTGCTGAAGAGATTAATGAAGCTAGTTCAGTCTCTCTAAGGGGAGTAAAAAATTCTAATTGTCAATCTGATATTGCTATATTATCATCTACAGGGTTAGTTATAAACTGTCTGGTTTATGGTTTATCAAACTTCGTCCTCACTTGAGGAGCTGGAATCTGTTCCATCCTGTCATTATTTTGGGATCCAATCTGATTTAGGGGGCCAACCTGGTGTGGGGTCAAAATGTTCTCTCACTAGTTCATTGTCCTTTTGCAGATTATTGTCCACAATTGTCCCATTCACAATTTGTTGAGACATTTCTTTAACAGTAACTCGTACCAAAAAAGATTTCAGTATAGCTACAACAAAACAAAACTATTGCCACGATTATTCCCAGTTTTGTCAACCATGCCCCCCATTGTCCAAACATAGACTCAAACCAATCCCAAGTGTGCATATCTCTTCCAGCATTTTCAGTGACTTCCTGTCTCAAGTTCTTAAGTTTGTTCATAGCTTCAGTAAAAGTTCCCTCTTCTGCAGTATTGTTAGGAATAAATGTACAACACTGTCCCCAAATAAAACACAAACACCCCCCTTTTCTGCCAAAAACCAGTTCAGTGCTTGCCTGTTTTGCCATGTAACTTGGCTTGTGGCATCCAGCTGTTCCCAGAATGCTGATAAAGCAGCATCAGTGTAATAAATGAACCTCTGCTGATTATAGTAAATATAGTTAATCCATTCTGTGTTTTTATTAGGCAATATCCAAATTAATATGGTCTCAAATTCTGCCTTACCTTCATCTCTGGCCTCATATTTATTTGGTATGCCCCTTGGTTGCCCTATTGCCTCTATATACACATCAGTATCTGTTTGGTAAGCCCTTTTTACCCTATGACCCCCTTTTTTACTCTCCTGAACGGACAGGTCTACTTCCCAACTTGTCATTGTGATTTCTTGAAGCAGACACACCCTAGGTCATATTCCTATCCATCCTTTTGGCAGTGTGACTCTCAAACATTTTCCTCCACAAAGCCAAAAGAAATCTGCTACTGCTATTGTTTGCTCTGCATATGGGTATATCAATGGGAATGCTAGAGTTTGGTTTACATAACCTAACATATTTCCATTTTCCATTACAGTTACTGTTGCATGTTTCACATATTTCCTTAGAACATCTGTCTGTTTAATAGTTCTGCTGTCTACGTGCCATATTACAGTGCAATTATCTTGAAATTGACCCATATCATACCTTCCCTGTGACTTGTTGAAACACTCATATTCAAGCGTATAATCAATCTCATATTTGAAATGGGTTTCCCTCTTTTTTTTTTAGGTCTATTCACATGTCCAGGTGCTGCCACCATTGTCCCCATTGTGATGAATTATAATTCCTCTTGTAGTCTGGGTTACCTAGGAAATCTAGATCTATAGTCATATGGGTTGGGTATTACCATGAGCCTTTTTATTGGTGATGGTGTACATATCAGACAACTACTCATCTGTGACTCTTTTGCTGTATACATTTCCCACTTATACCACTCATTATCTTGTGCTATCTTTAGTAGTTTTTCCTTTTCTTCTACTCTAGCGGCCCTTTATCTTAATTTTTTTCTTCCCTCATTTGGTGCTTGTCCATCGAGAACTGGTTTAGTATAGTTCTGGGGCTGGCAATTTGAAAAAACAAAACAACAAAAGCCATATTCCTTGCCCAACTAATTATTTAATTCAGTTTTTGTTTTGTGAAAGTTAGTTTAGTGCTGTTCTGGAAACCAGTCAAGGGCTGCGAAGTCAAGTGTGGAAAAGTCAGCCTGAAAGTTATGGCTGCTTGGGCCTGGATCAGTGTGAAGGTCTTCAAAAGGTAAATTAATACCATGCTCAACACCAGGATCTTCTTCTACCTCCTGCTCAGGGATTAGCAGTGGTTCATCTCTTTCTCCTTCAGCAGCTGTAGCAGCCATGTCAGAACCATCCTCTTTTGTAATTAACACTTTTATTGATTCACAAGTTAACACAAAGAGACAAACAACATATATAATGAATCAAACTATTTTAACATAAATCCACACTATAACCCCTCCCCCTACCAACCTCCCCCCCCACGAACACTCCTGTGGTCAATAGAATACAAACTCACATATCCAAAAAAAAATAAAATAATAATAAAAATAATAATTTTAAAAAATACACACAATTAAAAAAAAGAAAGGAAAATACAATAATCAAGCATAATGATAGACTAAACTCTAAATTATACTCTCCACCGCCCCTCCTCGAGTGTCCCCCAAAAACACCAAATAACTGCTCCATTTCTTCCTGAAGGAATTCCCAACTCCCATCCTTCTGCTCGACCCCTCCTCAAAGGCAGCCACCCTCCCCATCTCCACACACCACTCTGGAAACGAGGGCGTGCCATCTGATTTCCATCCCCTTAAAATAACCTGCCTACCAATCACACTGGTCAAAACCCAATCTTTTTTGTACCTATCCTCCAATTTTGTGACCTCCCCATCTCCCAAAATACAGAGTCTAGGGCAGAATGAGATCTGAGTGTTCAACACCTCAAATACAAAGCTCTGCACCTTCAACCAAAATTCTTGGATCTTACGACACCCCCAAAAAACATGGGTGGTGTGTCCATCTTCTGAATGCCATCGCCAGCAGGTGGATGTGTCTTTAAGACCAATCCTATACAATTTAGAGGGGGTCCATGTCAGAACCATCCTCAACAACAGGAGCCCCCTCTCTCTCTCTTGCTCTGTTAGGGCAAGTCCCTACTCCCCTCCTTCCTCTTCATCACTTGAGCCTGCCATTAGTCCTTCTTCACCCTGATCTTCAAACCCTCTCTTGTGTCTTCCTGACTTTCTTCTGAAGTGTCAGCTGCTTGACCTCCCTCCTCTTCAACCACTTGAACTTCCAGTCTCCTAGGTTTTATTTTAGGTACTCTAGTACAATGGTTCAAATGATACCAAGAGGTGCTACCTTCCACCTGTACTGCTTTTGGGGTTGCTCTTACCACCTTGTATGGCCCTTCCCTTCTAGGCTCATTCCACTTCATCCTTAACACCCTTAGGTACACCTGTTCTCCAGGAGCCAGTGGACAAGGAACTTCTGTTTCCTCTCTCGGTCCCCTGCTCTGTTCCTGTGAATAGATAGCTTCATGTATAGCAGTTAGTTGTCACATATATGCTCTTAGTTCCATTTACAATTGCTCCAGTGGTGGTCTTTCATAAGGACCTCTCAGATATGGTACAGCCATCACTTTTTTTAAAGCCTCTTTGTTTCCAAATGGCTCCAAACAGGTGACACGCCATGGGCTTAAGCTGAGTCATGACATGCTGTCGTGAGAGCTGTTAGATTACATGCACAAAATAATTGTTTTTTCACTCCTGCGTACCCTGCATGAATAACTGCCTGATCTCTAAAGCAAGAGCCATCAACAAAATAGTTAATGTCTGCATCTGAAATAAGTGAAGACACTAAGTCAGGTCTGAGACGAGTAAAGGCTGATGTTTCTGCTACACAGTCATGTGGTTTCCCTTCACATTCCGGGGGAATCATGTCAGCTGGGTTTACTGTAGTACAATGCTTGACATACAAATGAAACGGTTTGGTGTAGTATGGGATAGCTAGTGCGAGCACAACCTGAAGTTCCCTTTTTAATGACTCAAAGACTAAACGAGCATCACTTTCATAGTAATGGAGAACGCAAATTTTGATGCCAAAGCTTGTTTCATGAGTGCCCTCAATGGAGCAGATTTGATCCAGTCTGATCTAAACCCCAGCATACCTAAAAAGGTCATCATCTGTCCTACAATCTGTGGCAATGGTGCATTACTTATGCCCTCAAGTTGTGCTGGTGATATAGCCTTAGTTCTATGTGCAATTATGCATCCTAAGTACTCCACCTGTGGTTGACAGTACAGTAACTTTGTTTTGGAGGCTTTATGTCCTCCTTGAACTAATTTAGTCAATACCTTGATAGAATCTCTGTGGCATTGTTCAAGTGATGAAGAATAAATCAATAGATTGTTCAAATACTGCAGCAACATGCTGTCAAAACACAGATCTTCAAAGTCAGCCTTGAGAACCTGATTAAACACATGTGGAGAATGTTTAAACCTTGTGGCATTCTGATATATGTGTACTGTTTACCAGCATAAGTGAAGGTGAATAAGTGCCTGCTCTCCTCAGCAAGAGGAACACTAAAGAAGGCAGAACAAATATCTATTACAGTAAAGTATTTGGCATCGGAGGAACATTTGTCAGTAGCGTGTGTGGATTGGGAACTTCTGCTGGCCAGTCTTGTACTACCTCATCGATTGCTTGCAAATCATCTACTAGATGCCATTTTGACTTATCTGATTTGGCAAAAGCTAGAATTGGATTATTGCAATAGCTTGATGTTTCAACTAACACCCTTGCCTGAATTAATCCTTCAATGGTTGGTTGAATACCTTGCTCAGTGTCAGGATGTAACGGGAATTGTCTTTTGTGTGGAAAACATGCACCTAGTTTTAGTCCTATTCTGACTGGGCTAGCGGATTTTACCAAGTCCACATCAGTATTTTGTTTTGAACTATAATTCAATTGGCACCTGTTTTTCCATGTATTTTAATAACTCAGCTGTTTTAGTTTCTACTACAAGTCTTTCTGTCTTTTGCATTTAAGTGCTTTCATCAATCACTATCTACTGTGGAACTCCTACTATGTTGGTTGCACAGAGAATTTTAAGGACTGATTTGTCAGCTGATTAGTAAATTAAAGGATGCTCAGTAGCTTCCCACTCACCTGTTTCTTCCTCCATTATTGGTCCTAAGTCTTTTGACTCCCATCCACTATTTACACTAAGAGTCACAGGAGGAACTGAATTTGGAACCTGAAACTAATTGTTAATGAATTCACAATTGTCAACCTGTATAGCTGCTCCCTGTGTCCCTACTACTATGTACTGTGATCGCACATCATAGGAACTTCCTGTTCTTTGGTTCAGCTCAACCACTGTTTTTCAATTTCTGGGTCACAGTCTGTCATAAATCATTCTGCAATGAAATTCAGTTTCTCGTTTCTGCACCCCAGGGATCTGTGCATCAGTTATTCCTTTACTGTCTATATATACTCCATCCAGGGAACACCGAATTTGGAGATTCATTTTACACAGGGTATCTCTTCCTAACAAATCGATAGGAGTGTGTTCTGATACCAAAATCTGTATTTTAACATTTGTGCTAAAGTTTGTAGACAAACGGGAGAAGTCATAGGAATTAGCTGCATTTGTCCTGAGAATCCTACTGTCTTTGCAAATCTTCCACACATGGGGAGGTGGCATAATTTGGACATGACTCCAGTGACTACCACCATGGGTGTAATTTTACCCTCTATATTAACCTGCAGGATAGTTTCTTGATTAGCATTGGTTGTTATAAATGGAAACTGACCCTCCCCTGTAGGATTTCCAGAGCAGTTTGCCATGGATTGGTGGGGCAATTGTGTCTGTTTTGTCCAACCTGCCCACACCAACATAACCCTGTAGGACCAGAACTGAATCTGCCTCTCCATTTCTCTCCTCTCTGGGGTGGCCTTTTCTGCCAGTTCATGTTCCTTGGTTGCTGGTAGACATTTATGACAGGAGCAGGGTGCTGCTACGGACAAGAAGGAGCTGCCTGATGGTTTAGTTGAACAGCAGGTGGGGGAGGTGTGTTCATAGGTGCCATCACTGCTGATTGTCCTGCTTCCTCTTTGTCTCTGACAGGAGCTTAAGTCTTTTTCTTTTTTCTGTTAGTCAGTTCTTCAAACTGCAGCTGTGACAGCTTTCTCTGCAATTCTCTTTCTTGGTTTTTCAGTTTTTGCTCATTCGTTCTGTATTGTTCAACATCATGGGTCACATAGTCACAAAATTCCTTGTGTACTTTGGAGTTGAAACCAACCACGTCTCCTAGCTTGGTCTTTACAGCTGGTGGCATAGCATCCACTATTGCCTCTCTGAATGTGGTTGTCACAAGATCTCCTTCAGGATCCTTCTCTGTTTATTGTTTGCACCTTTTTAGCTGTCGTTGAACATAAGCAGTTGGGTTTTCTGTTTCCCCTAGCTGTTCCCCTTTCAGAGACCTGGTACCCATCGGGTTGGATATTCAGTTTTTAGGGCCTGCCACAAATTTGGTGATCAAAGGAAACCCTGTTTGCTTGTGCAGTCCCCACAGTCCCTCCCATGTATGTTGCTGTCAGGATCTCAGTCATCTTGGCTCCTCCCAGAATCTTGGGCAGGAGTGCCTTTATATCTCTTACAGCAAGCAATTTACCCATTGTTTCTTCTTCAAACACTGTGATCCACTTTCCAGCCCCCTCGTGGATGTCAGGAAGGCGAGAGATCAGCCCATCAAGATCCTGTGTGTCCCATGGTTTTCTGCTGTCTTAGTGATTTTTCTGCTACCCTTATGTGTTTCCCAACTATTTACAGCTGGTCAAGTGATCTCTATACCGCTTTCTTGTTATTCTTTTTCTACTCGTTCCTTGGTCCTATCTAGCCTGCCCTCATCCACAGGGCTTCCCTTAATCTAGACCAGAGGTTCCCAAATTTTTCCAGGGCAAGGCCCCCCAAACGGCATTAAAATTTGACCGAGGCCCCCCTTTTGCAAGATGTCTTTAAAACACATTAAAAATACAGACTTATGAATATATCCTTTTTTTTATTATTAATAATGACATCTTACATCTTTACATTACATTAGGAATTGATTGTGTGTGTGTGTGTGTGTGTGTGTGTGTGTGTGTGTGTGTGGTTGTTTGAGAGTGAGAAAGAGAAAACATACATTTATTTATTTTTGACACCAAATTGTTGAGGCCTCCCGGGCGCCCCCGCCGGCTCCCACTTTGAAAACCACCAATCTAGACCACCCCAGCTTTTTTCAAATAGCCTTTCCCAGCTTTGCAGCTCTCTTTCTGTTAACTCCCCAATAGCTGCATCTTGCTGAGAATAAGCATCAATGTATTTTTTCTCTTTTGCCTTACCTTGTATTTCATCCCTGTCTTCTGAGCTCCCTTTCTTTTCTCAAGATGTACCTTTCTTCTTTCTCTATTATCTACACATCCAAGTTTCCATTGCATTGCACAATGGCATGTCAAATGTCATTTCCTTTGGCCACTTTATTTTCATAAGTTTAGTTCTTTTTTTGCCATTTCTCTGAGATTTTAGCTATGTACTCCTTACATAGTGGGTATTTAGACCAACAATCCTCAAAGTGGATGCCAAGAGTCACCAAAGTTGTTAATCTTTCTAGTGTCTGTGTTAGGCAATGCACAAGTTCTTTGGCTAATAATGAAGCATCTTTTCTTAATCCCACAGGAACTTTAATTATTTTTCTAATCTGCTTCCCACAAGTCCTATCACTCCCTATTGCTAGTCCCTATCATGACAGTTGATACTCATCCATATTTGGTATGCTGGTCACCACTATTCCTCTCAAAGTAATGTGTTCCTCTATTTACTCTATCCTCCCCTTTGTTGTCTGTTTTATCTGTTTCATCTCAGTATGGCTCAACCTGGAGAGCAATGGATGCTCTATAAAAGTGTAGCAAATGCTCAGGGTATTAACAATTTTTCCAAAACGTCAACTGTCCAGTTTCTTTCTATCAGTCCCTGCTTATTAACATATAGACATTCTTCTTGTACCTCTCTTAGATTTAATATTGTAGTTAATTGCACTAAGTACATGTTCTTTTTTTGCTCTGTTAATAGTTGCATTCTTCCTATGATATCCACATAAAATTGCTCCTTCCAAAAATTATTACTGCCTCCTTGTGTTTCTCCTAGCAATTTAATCAATTCTATATCCATATAACACTTTAGTTCTTAATTTAATGTGCTTCTGTAGTTAAAGGAATACGTGCTCCCATGAATGCGCTTTCTTCGATATTCATATATGCTCAACTGTCCAAAGTGATCTCTAGTCTGACACAATTTTGAATTTCCCCTTGGGGATCAATAAAATAAGTAAGTCGGTCGGTCGGTCGGTCGGTATCTATCTATCTATTTATCTATCTATCACAAAAATAAAACTTTAGATGGCACATATAAATTTTTCCCCTCATTGAATTGCTTTCCTTAATATCCTTGTTGCGAAAGGAGAAAATTCTTCTATGCTGGGGCTATCTGTGGTATACACTAATCTGATCCATCTAAAACCAAATAGTATTAATGAATGATGATTCCAGTAATGAGGGACTTACAATTTTTTACGATTGCTATGACAATTTTTACTTTTAACAATTTTTCTGTACTCTTAATGCACCAATTGTGTGTTGGTGCATTAAGAGTACAGAAAAATTGTTAAAAGGATTTGCTTACGGCCCCGAGCCACCAGGGTGCCCCATAAGAATGCATATCACAAACCTGATTGTAGTTAGCAATGGGATAAAATAATGATTTAATGTTGTAAAAGCAAAGAATTAAACATGCAGCAGCACAAATAAAATTATTGACATGTGTGTGAAAAAAAAAGTTATAATAAGAGAAATGTTAAACAGGGGAGAATGAGAGGTTATAGACACATGCGGCAGGTCTGAAAGAGAGAGAGGTTACAAGTTACAAACACACGTATACTCGGTCTGTGTGTGTGTGTGTGTGTGTGTCTGTGTGTAATACCTGCTGAGTGTGTGTGTCCTGCTTTGACAGCCGCGAGTGTGTATAGCTCCTGTCCAGTTTTAGTTGAGACAGCAGGAGACGAAGCAGGCCAGCGGGCAGAGCTGCTAACTGATTCCCCTCTATATTTAAATAACGCAGTGATCTAAACACACACACACACACACACACACACACACACACACACACACGACGGTCTGTTTATTAACTACTACAGATCTAATATAATATAATATAATATAATATAATATAATATAATATAATACAATATATCACTTTTCTACTCAGAGGCAACCTCATTAGGAACACCTTCACTGTTGTTAGCAAAGCTTACCACATAGGTCACTTTGTAGGTGTACAAGCAGCACAGCAATGAGACGGACACATAATAACCATGAATAAACCAGGCATAGAAGTTTTTAAACAACTCACGGTCACAACCAAAAAACCCATCCATCTAACCCCTGTGCTAAAGTCAGAAACTGACACAGATGTAGGTTGAAGGAAGATCAACAGAAAGTCTGCACTGAAATAGAGGAGCTTAAGGTTCTAACTGTACACCAACAAAAGTACATCAGAAAGGGAGGTGAGAGTAATAAAGTGGCCACTGTGTTGAGATTGAGAACTTTCGTTTTATCCATTTTTTTTTAAACCTGAGGTTACTGATGCTGTTGCTCAATTGGCCGATGAGGTTGTGTGACACGTCCAGGTGCTGCAGAGAGGGCAGTTGGTATAACCTACAAAACACATACATATTATTAAACAAACAGGTTTGTGTAGGTGTGTTATATTTAATACAATGCCATTATCTGTTATTTGTATATGTATCCTATCGGGGGTTGGGGCGGTTGAAGGGGAGTGGTCAGATGTCCTGTAGAACAGTTCAAGAAACTGTTATTTTAGTGGAAAACAATAGCCATCTAATCAAATTTAATAATCTGTGTTTGGGTTTGTTTCATTCCCAAAAGATCAGAAAAGTTCTCTAGACGCACAATCAGACACTTCTATAATGCTGGACACATTTTCCAGGTAGATTTTCTTTTAATAACACTTATTTAAGAACGCTGACAAACATGCACAATGAATGTACAAGTTAATATTTTTTAAATTAATGAATTGATTATTTTTGAAGATCTGTGGAGTCCTGTGCACATCCTGCGGTCTTCATGGTGCTTAGGGAGAAGCATTTCTATTGTTTGTACAGAAATATTGTAGAATTTTTTTTGTTGTTGGAGCTCAGTAAGGCAGTGTTTAGGTTGGAATACAGGAGCAAAGTATTTTTTCCTTGACCAGAGTTACCAGGTTCTGCGTTTAATGTCCGAGTATTGCAGATAGATTCTGCAAGTCAGAAATGTGCACCAGTGTTAACTTGTTCAACCGAAAAGACAAAAAAGAGGAAAAATGTGTCTACCTTTTCCTAAGTCTGAACATTTTGTGTTAGTTTCAAGACTCTGTGTGTGTGTGTGTGTGTGTGTGTGTGTGTGTGTGTGTGTGTGTGTGTGTGTGTGTGTTTTTGTTGTTGCGGTTTTTGTTAAAATCACAAATTTTGGTGGGAGCACCCCTGTAAAACAGCACATTAAAGTAAAATTCTTGTGTATTCGTATTGGTTTAGGATGCTTTATCGGTTCAGTCTGAATAATGTATTCAAATTCGCTTACACCCCGAATATATAGAATGATATACAGCACTTTTATGACCATATTTTTTACCATTTATTTTGCTTGTAATATTCATGAATATAAAAATATCTTTTGATGCAACACAGGTGTGAAATGTTTATTACTACCCTTGACCCTTCACTGAAAGGTGTTTTTTTTGGACATTCCATGCCCATAATATCATCCTAAGATGTGATATTTCTTCCTCCTCCTCCTGCCTTCTACAGCTCACTCATCCTCTCCTGCTGCAATTTTACAGTGCACTTCTATATGTGTAACATTTACAAACCATTAATCTACCTCCTCATATGGCTGTCACTTCACTTACCACTAATTCTCATGATTCTAATTTTTAGATAATTCCTCCGAAACAGACATCAGAGATCAGTTTAACACTTTACTTCCATTACTTATTGTGTGTGCATGAGTGTGTGTGTGTGTGTTCTATTTACTTGGACGGCAGAGCAGTGAGCTTGCAGAATGAGACCACCAACATCTTGAGGTTGATCAGCTTCTGGATCTCGGCTGGGATTTCCTCAATCGGGTTGTCTCTCAACTTCAGCACCTCCAGTTTAGTGAGCTCACATACCTGGCACAGCCGGAAGGAGTTGGTGGGGGGGTGAGGTGGGGTAATGGAAAGAGAAAGAGTAGTAATGGAAAGAGAAAGACAGGGATAAAAGAGGCCAACTGTCAAAAACACATTTTAAAAAAAGGCAGTGCCTTTTGTGCTACACAACCGATTCTGGTTATGTGAAAGTTTATTCGCATTGTTTCTGCACTTGTTCACGTAAGGGGAAAAAAAAACAACAAAAACATAGAAAGACAAACTGCAGAAATACAATTGGAAATAAAGCTCAAAAAATCATGTTCATATGGTGAAAAGATTTTTTGTTATTGCTACATAATTGCACATAATGTGATGTTTTTACTAGGGATGCACCAAAATGAAAATTCTTGGCCGAAGCCGAAACCAAATATAAAGAAAAACTTTACTGAACACGTTTTTTCGCGTTTTTTTGCATTTATTTTGCCATTTTTTTCACCATTGCATAAATTAAATAGTCAAAATGTGCTTTTTACTATTTTGTCTTGCTTTTCAAAGAAAAAAGTCAATTACAAAAACTACCATTTCAAAATATTTATTTAACACTGAACATTTTTTTTTAATTCCAGCAGGCATAGGCTACCAACAAGGCACAATATAACTTTAAATAAATAAATGAGTAAAATAAAAATATTTTGATGTGGTCATCTTTGAGCCCCCCTTGAATAGCCTATGTTAGGCCTATAACTGACTGCTGAAAGAATAGCCTACAACAAAAAGTGCATTAAAAAGTGCATTGACAAGAGTGCGATAAATGGTTATATTCGGTTATATACGGCTGACTATATTGGGGATATATACCGCTCGCATCCCTGTACACCTCGCAGAGTATTATAGTAGATATAGGATTTGTCTGCCTGCCCTTAAATAAATACGTCTTTACCTGCTTCTGTACTCTACTCCCTTACGTCTCGTGACATGACAGAAACATGCTCCGGAACAGAAACAAAACAAACGCACGTATCCACAGCTCGTGTATGCGCGCATCCCCTCATCGAGCTCGTGACATTTGCGCGTCTCACTCTGGTTGCTAGGCTATTTGGTCACGTCATCAAACACATCATTGTTCGGTCAAATTTATTCGGCCTTTTCACTTATTCGGCCGAACACCGAAAATGCTTTTTTTTGCTATTTTCGGCCGAATAATTTCGGTTGCCGAACAGTCGGTGCATCCCTGGTTTTTACTAATAACAAAACATGTTTGAAAATGTTATTTTTTTGCATTTTTTTAATAACGTGACAAATGTGTGTGTGTGTGTGTGTGTGTGTGTGTGTGTGTGTGTGTGTGTGTGTGTGTGCGCATGTGTGTCTTAAGATAATCATCAAACTCACCTCCACAGGAAACAAACTAAAGTCATTAAATGAAAGGTTTAGGTAGCAGATAGTTGAAATAAGAAGAGACAGATCAGGTAGCTGGTCAATAAAGTGAGCCTGCAGGAATACACACACAGACCGATAAACATTTTAGGATTCCAAATCGTCTCATTCTGATGACTCTGATGAATTTTTGTGGCTATGTGACCACACTGAATGAACTCAGACCCTCTAAAACAGCCCACAAGTTTTACTTTACACCTGGTGGCTACTCATATGTAGTGCTGTAAGACAATGAAACATCTGTGTGTCTGTCTGTCTGTCTGTCTGTCTTTCTGCCCGTTTCAGACCATTTAACACATACTATTCTCCAAGTAAACAAAATGAATAAAGAAAGACACTTGTTAATTGTGTGTTGTGTGAGAGTGAAGTGAAAGAAGAGCATGCAGAAGTGCTGAAGTTCCTCTATTTCTCTTCATTTCCCAAAACAATACCTCTGTGCGAAGACAGGGCTCACTGGCGAAAAAGAAAGTAGAATGAACTACAGTAAAGCAGACCTGAGCACTGAGCTGGCACTTTCCTATCTGTCTCACTCTCTCACTCACTCACTCACACACACACACACACACACACACACACACACACACACACACACACACACACACACACACACCTACCTACCTACCTTGAGGTTGAGAGTGGCACCGCCTTTCTTGAGGCACTCTACAACTGCACGTTCAGACGGGCTGACTGGAGCGAGGGAAGGGGAATGTGATCGGCATGAACCCTGGAAGCTCAGAACTACTGAGGAAGAGAATGGAAGAGGCCATACTTAATCATGTTTTCATGATGTTCACTGACACAACACGGATCTTTGCACATGGTCTTTTTTAGTTAATTGTCTACTGAAATGGACATTGGATACATTGCATGCTTCCAATATTTGCATATTGTGTGTGTGTGTGTTTGTGTGTGTGTCTTGCCTGGGTCTTTGTCATACTGTGTGTGTGGGCATACAGCTTGCATCATATCTGCGGTCCGTAATAGTTTGTCATGTCCTTGATGCACCCAAATCACTGCTGCCAACTCTAGACAAACACACATGCACACACACACTAATTCTGTTCAACACTATGTTCTGTGTCCCTGTAGCCAATGTCTCCCACCTGGTGTCATGTGTGAGGTTATGAATCTTTCCTTGACCATTCTGTGCCATTCTTTCCTTATCTCCTCTTTAGCTCCTTGGCTCATTTTCCTAATTTAGCTATGTTAAGCTTTTCCTTACTTTGCTGGATTTGTGGATATGGATCAAGTGGTAACCCTGTCTGCTTTTGTTTTGACCTCCATCAGGAAGAGATGGTGAAGAAAACACCATGAAGAGGTGTGGAAAATAAACAATTAACTCAGCACATATGTACATATGAAGTGCTGGTATGTTAATTCATGCTGTGTAGTGTTGAGTTGGACTGTGGCATTATGTTAATTTAAACTGTTTGGTGTTGAGTTGGACGGTGGTATTAGTTAATTTAAGCTGTTTGGTGTTGAATTAGATTGTGTCGTTATTTTAATTTGTGTTGGACAGTGGTGTTGATTTGTCAGTTGGATAGTGCATGTGTTAGTTTGTGCTCTGCAGTGGTGAGATGGCCTGTGTTAGTCTGTGTTAGTCTGTGTTAGACTGGGCCGGTATGTTAATTTGTGCAGTTATTTCTGTAGCTTTTGTTTTGTTGGAACGTACAAAGTACGTTAATTTGTTCTGAAGTTTTGTCGTATTAACTGGTGTTTTGTGGTGTTCAGTTGAACTTTGTTGCTGTGCTAATTGGGTTAACCTCATATGATGTCCCACCATATGCACAGTAATTTGTGTTAATTACGCTGTTTGGTAGAGTTAGACTGTCTTCATTTGTATTCAGTGCTACACGTTATTGTGTCGTGTTAATTTGTATTACCACATATGATCTGCCGTTGTGGGATCCTGCGTTCAAGTTGAGGCAACTGCTCGCAGCTCAAAATCTGACTGGCCACTTCTCTCTGCTGCCCATCATGCAGCTCAGACAGGAGGTGATCGACAAGCTTCCTGTAGTTATACCCTGACAGGTACTGGACCACTTTCTTCTGTGATTGGCTGGTCTGGTCTGGTTCACTCTCTGACTGAGTGGGTTTCAAGAATTCCAGGAGGAAGTTTGGGGGTTGAACTGTGTAACGAGGATCATCTCTCAGTACATCTGAAATACGGGCTTTTGGAATACTTCTCCGTGGTCGGGAAGGGAAAGAGTTGATGATTTTGTAAGGCACAATGGGAGTTTCAGCAGGGAGGAAGGACAGATGTGAAGATGGCAGACCGTTATTCCATGGAAGAGCGTTGCCATGGTCACTCCACTCGTTTCTGCGCTCTGTTCCCTCTTCTTGGACTTGTGCAGGAATAGACTCTGCAATCTCACCTAGGAGGAACACAGGCAACATCTTAGGACAACATAAGTTCAACACACTCTTATGTCCTCAGGTTAACATAACTGTGGAGTTCAGGAGCAGATTTTACCCAGATGTCATTGCAATCTGATACAATAATTTTGTCTAATATTTCAAAAGTATCATATTTGCTTCTAATTAGATTTTATTTAGACAAGCAGAAATTATAAAACTGGAACCCAGGATCAGAGTATCATGTAGACCAGACTACCTACAGTTTCATGTTATTTTGGTAGAGGATGTACTGTCAGGTCCATGAATATTTCACATTGCACACTTTCAGCTTAAATTTGAGGCTAGCACCATCCAAATCAGTTGAACGGTGTAGGAACTTAAGCACTTTTTATATGTAGTCCCCCCTTTTATAAGGGACCAAACTATCTGGACAAAATAACTTAACCATAAATTCATTTGATATTTTTAATGCTTGGTTGCAAATCCTTTGCAGTCAATGACTGCCTGAAGTCTGGAACACATGAACATCACCAAATGCTGCCTTTTCTGCTGCTGTCTTCATTTCCTTCTTGTTCATGGGGCATTTTGCCTTCAGTTTTTCTTTCAGCAGCTGAAATGCAGCTCAGTTGGATTTAGGTCAGGTGATTGACTTGGCCATTGCAGAACATTCCCCTGCTTTGACTTAAAAAGTCTTGGGTTGCTTTCAAATATGCTTCAAGTCCATCTGCAGTATGAAGAAGCTCCATCCAATGGGTTTTGAAGGATGTGGATGAATGTGAACATATAATATAGCACTATACAATTCAGAATCATCATTGGTTTCTTTCTTTTTAAGGACATTCCAAATTGGTGGGGCTATGCCTAATGTTTGTGAAATGCCTCCGATTGATTTCCTGTCTTTTGGCTTGCTTTTCTCCCATAGACAGCTCTCTGATCTTCATGTTGGCTTATCCTTTTTAACAACAAATGCAGTCTTCAATTGGATTAACAATGCACGAGAATTCTCGCACCCCCCAAACGATTAGCCCCTCCTCTTACTCCACACATAAGATGACCCCTCCCACGTTAACAGCTTTTGTTTTGCAAATGTATCACAATCACTCAGTCAAAGTCATCCCCAGCCAGAAGTGAAATCTTTAACTGAACTCTGCATTGAAGAGTTCATGTAACAGTGTGTTCTAAGGAATTATATAATGCACCCGTTGATATATCGTAATTTCAAATACATACATTTGATGTGCGTTCTTAGTCTACAACGTTGTGTAAATATATCATGAAATAAGGAATGTTAGGTCTTGTAGACCAGAGGTTCTCAGCCTTTTTGTAACTAAAGCCCCCCAAGCCTCCCCTATCATGTGGCATGCCCCCCCCCCCTCCATATTGGAGGAGACCAGGTATAATGATTATCTATTCTATATCAAATTTATTTATATATAACTTAATCTATAATCTGTTTAGATAGATTTTTTTTTGCTTTTGTGTTTTTGTACTTTTTTTTTAATTACTTTTCATAATATTTTCATACTTTTATGATTTTACAAAATAAATTTAATGACTTTTATAAAACTATATAACGGACAGGTATGGAACATGAATTATCTTTTTGATTGATAAAGAAAGGGTGATCTTGAAAATTTATCTTGTTTCTGAACACTATAACTACTTTGAACAAAAGAACTAGGCTGTAATAACGTGTACTATTTTGCATGTAAAACATGTTGCATTACGTTCATCTTGCATTGTAAAAACATTCGCATATGAATGATGAATATTGGGATGAAGGGCGCGTCTCGATATCCATGACATTGTTAAATCTCCGGCTCTCAGCCTGTCACTGAACAGAGCAGATGCAGAGAGAGGTGAGAGTGCAGCAGGAAAGCAAGACTTTGTGCTTGCAGGACAGTGCTGGTGACATTTGCAAAGTTGCTAAGGCTTGTCTAAAAAGTCACTAGATTTGTCACTAGGCACCTTTCTGCAAAAAAAAAAAAAAAAAGCACTATAGGGCTCTGAAAAGTCACTAAGTTGGCAACACTGGTCTGCACTGACAGCTAGATAAAAGGCAAGCTAAACTCTGCCTCTCCCCAGCAAAAAGAAAATAAAGAGGAAGAGGGAACATTGGGTTTTTCCTTTTATGCATAATCTATTTGAAAAGCAATAATATACACAGTGTACCCAAATGATGCCCTGTCTGTGTTTTTTTCTTGAAAACAATTTGTGCCCCCCCCCCTTTGAGAACCACTCTTGTAGACCATGCTAAAAGGGAAAATAATTATATATAATAAACAAATATTGTTAACTTGAGGTGTGAAATGTGTGGACTGTAAAGTCCAAATATCAGACGGTACAAAATAAAGATGTGTGACTGCATGTAGGTGTTTGCGAGTATATCACATTCAAGAGGTTATATTTGGTATAGATGCATACATTTTATCTGTGTCTGTGACAATCTGTGTAAATTTATTATGAAGTAAGACATGGTAGTTGTAAAAGTTAGTGCTAAAAAGACAAATTATTTATGCTTGCCGTTATAATTACATGCATTATAAATGTGCCACAGAAGTAAGGTTGTTGTCACACAATATCACTCTGACTTCCTGTTTTAAAAGAAAACACATCAATATATAGAATCAAATCACAGCTTATAATCTATTTCATGGAACTTTAAGCCCTTAATGAGTTGGGCCAGATGTGCTGAGGGTAGAAAGAACTGTGCAGAGCAATGACTCCCCAGGCCTGTAGTTTTGAACTCCTGCTTTAAGGTCAAACTTAACAAACGTCACTCAAGCTGTGAAAGTACCTGAACAACCCTTAACATTGGAAGTACCACGAAGGGGGTATTTTACAGGGAAGTGAAAGAAGGCACGTTAAAATTCGGATTGATATTTGACAAAGCTTCTACTCTTCTCTAACAAACATAAATACTGATGTTAACTCACAGTGTGATGGGGTGTGTTTAGGGGAAGTGGTCTCCTCAGGAGCTGGATGTCTTTAGATGACATTACCTGTAAAGAGTCCACTAGCTCATTTGTGCACAACAAAATCCCTAGTGTTGAATTAACACCCGGAGTGTTTATTTGAGTCCAGTGGACTTATATAAACACTGTAGGGTGTAAATTCAACACTGTGGGTATTAAATCAACACTGGTGATTTTGCTGTGTGGAGGAAAGCACAAAATCAAATATTTTAGTAAATAGAATATAAATAACACAATTAGTAACAATATAGATAATATAGCTATAATTGCAATTATTTATTATTATATAGACCTGTTCAAATCCGGTATTTGTATGGGACAAATTATTGTAATGGGAAACGTTCTTTATAAACTAGTAATATATATCGAATGTCTAGTATTTGGTGAGAAAAGTTGTTTTGTTTTTAAGCAATTCAGTTTAATTTTAAAGAAGAAGAAAGAAAAGAAAAGAAAAGAAAAGAAAAGAAAAGAAAAGAAAAAATCTTACTTTCTAACGATGTTTTCCAACGCGAGACTTCCGGGTTTGTTTTGCGGAAACCATAGCAGCCGTTCAATCATTGCCAAGTGTCATGATCAGTGCTGTAATATGGTGTTGCATTTTTAAATGGTTCCAAATAAATTACAGATGTGTTCCTTTTTTTTATCTTCAATTTTTTTTTTTATGGTATCGGGAAAGACACTTTGCCCTGGTTTGTTTAAATTTTGAACACTGAACAGCAAAACAGAAATAAAATAAACCGTCAAAAAGTTGCCAGGTTGCCAGATTGGACTCGATTCACTTACATTTTTCTGGAATGTCGATGTCCAATATAGTTTATGTATAATATTGGTGTTAATAAACTCAGTTTGAATTAAATTGTATTGAAATCTTAAGAATGTAAACAACTATGGCGCCAGAGTACCATATTGTGCTCCTTTGCCTGTATGAGTGTTTCGCAAACCTCACCCTGTATTCAAGCCGTCAGTTTCCTAAGAAGTGTGAACTGGGTTCATGTTAGAGATGAGAAAACATCTAAACTATTCAAGGCAGAGATAGTACAGGACTTTAACCTGAGAAAGCCGGGATGTGGGTCTGCATTAAATATGTGAGGAATAAAATCCTCAGTGGTGTGCTGTTATAGGAAAATAATCAATGATGAGGCAATGTGATGCAGCCTGAAGCAAAGAGACATTACTGTTTCCACCCCAAGGTTGTTTATTTCAAAAGCAAGAGTATTTCAATAGTGTATAATTCCTCTTATACCACAGCAATATGCCAACAATTATAACTGTAATGAATTTAATTATTAATGAATGACTACAACCTTGTCTGTCCTGAAGACCCCATGGTGGAAAACTTTCGTAGTGACTTGCATCACTATATAACTTTTCTTTGTTAAATAGCAGCATATTTTTAATCAGTTTATAACCAGCCTTAGATTGCGTGAATCCCTGTGGATGAGTTTTTATGATACAGACGATAACACATTAGAATGAGTGCATTAATATAAACCCTGGGTTAATCAATACATTCTGACCAATCAGATACAAGAATTCAACAGCACTGTGGTCTGTTTGTGACTCAAGTGTCTCTACTGCCAGGTTTATAATTAATTCAATGGGCTCACTACTTTTGTCACAGGAGAAAAAGCACTACAGCACTGTTTATGAAGTTGTTCATTTGTAAAACACCCAACAAATTCCATATTTGGATAAAAGCTATTCGCACATAGCAACTGTATACCTGTACGAACATGATAGATCAGGCTGGTTATTCAAATCTGGCCCTCGAGGTCCACTGTCCTGCAGAGTTTAGCTGCAACCCTGATCAAACACACCTGAACAAGCTAACCAAGATCTTCAGAATTACTAAAAATATACATGCATGTAAGTTTGGAGGATCGAGCTAAACTCTGCAGATTTGAAGAACATGATAGATCATGATAGATCATGCTGTTCACTGTTGCCAACATCAAATGCAGTAACATTTTAGACCTCATTGACAATCATAAGCTACTGTATGCCAATCATAAACATAATTACTGTAAAATACTGTATATTTTTATTATTTGTTATGCTTATATTACATCTGTTCATTTATCAAAATGCATGAATAAAGTAGACTTTTCTCCAGATTTCTACTAGTCCTAGGTCTGTAACCAGTAGGATCTCAAACTCAATTTTTTTAATTATTTTTTTTACAGAATACAGATACTACAGTAGAGGACTTATTTCTGTGAAAATGTCAGGTTTATATCTGGTCCCCCACCAGAGATATTCAAACTAAAATTGAGCAGAATTTTAAAAAATAATAATACATGTTTTTAAAAATCACTTTCTCGCATACATACTATACTTACCTAGGTACCCCCTAAAAATTAAGACTGAGACTCAAACCCTTCCTATTATAAACTTACCCTAAATGTGGAACTGTGAGCAATCTTGAACATTACATTTGGATTTAAGTTCTAAGTCTAAGGAACATGAATGTTGTCATGTCATGTGAAAAAATACAGTGAGGGAAAAAAGTATTTGATCCCCTGCTGATTTTGTACGTTTTCCCACTGACAAAGAAATGATCAGTCTATAATTTTAATGGTAGATTTATTTGAACAGCGAGAGACAGAATAACAACAAAAAAATCCAGAAAAACGCATGTCAAAAATGTTATAAATTGATTTGCATTATAATGAGGGAAATATGTATTTGACCCCTCTGCAAAACATGACTTAGTACTTGGTGGCAAAACCCTTGTTGGCAATCACAGAGGTCAGACGTTTCTTGTAGTTGGCCACCAGGTTTGCACACATCTCAGGAGGGATTTTGTCCCACTCCTCTTTGACTCCTCTTTGACTTCTCCAAGTCATTAAGGTTTCGAGGCTGACGTTTGGCAACTCAAACCTTCAGCTCCCTCCACAGATTTTCTATGGGATTAAGGTCTGGAGACTGGCTAGGCCACTCCAGGACCTTAATGTGCTTCTGCTTGAGCCACTCCTTTGTTGCATTGGCCGTGTGTTTTGGGTCATTGTCATGCTGGAATACCCATCCACAACCCATTTTCAATGCCCTGGCTGAGGGAAGGAGGTTCTCACCCAAGATTTGATGGTACATGGCCCCGTCCATCATCCCTTTGATGCGGTGAAGTTTTCCTGTCCCCTTAGCAGAAAAACACCCCCAAAGCATAATGTTTCCACCTCCATGTTTGACGGTGGGGATGGTGTTCTTGGGGTCACCGGCAGCATTCCTCCTCCTCCAAACACGGCGAGTTGAGTTGATGCCAAAGAGCTCCATTTTGGTCTCATCTGACCACAACACTTTCACCCAGTTGTCCTCTGAATCATTCAGATGTTCACTGACAAACTTCAGACGGGCATGTATATGTGCTTTCTTGAGCAGGGGGAACTTGCGGGCGCTGCAGGATTTCAGTCCTTCATGGCGTAGTGTGTTACCAATTGTTATCTTGGTGACTATGGTCCCAGCTGCCTTGAGATCATTGATAAGATCCTCCCTTGTAGTTCTGGGCTGATTCCTCACTGTTCCCATGATCATTGCAACTCCACGAGGTGAGATCTTGCATGGAGCCCCAGGCCGAGGGAGATTGACAGTTTTTTTGTGTTTCTTCCATTTGCGAATAATCGCACCAACTGTTGTCACCTTCTCACCAAGCTGCTTGGCAATGGTCTTGTAGCCCATTCCAGACTTGTGTAGGTCTACAATCTTGTCCCTGACATCCTTGGAGAGCTATTTGGTCTTGGCCATGGTGGAGAGTTTGGAATCTGATTGATTGATTGCTTCTATGGACAGGTGTCTTTTATACAGGTAACAAGCTGAGATTAGGAGCACTCCCTTTAAGAGTGTGTTACTAATCTCAGCTCGTTACCTGTATAAAAGACACCTGGGAGCCAGAAATCTTTCTGATTGAGAGGGGGTCAAATACTTATTTCCTTCATTAAAATGCAAATCAATTTATAACATTTTTGACATGCGTTTTTCTGGATTTTCTTGTTGTTATTCTGTCTCTCACTGTTCAAATAAACCTACCATTAAAATTATAGACTGATCATTTCTTTGTCAGTGGGCAAACGTACAAAATCAGCAGGGGATCAAATACTTCTTTCCCTCGCTGTAAGTACACCCCATGGAAATTGTTGGCTTTTTTGACATATTTGCACACGCAAACATTTGATCCTCTTTGAAACAGTGCCTATTAATAAAGTTGATATATCTGAACCAAACCACAAGGAAAATTAGCTTTTTCAATCATTTATTAAACAGAAATATCAATAGATGTGATATTCTTCTGTAGAAAAAGTAAGTACATCCTTGACCTCAGAAGCTAGTATTGCCCCCTTTAGAAGAAATAACTTCTTGTAGGCATTTTACATAATTGTCCACCAGGCTTGTTGGAATTTTTCACCACGCTTCCATGCAATGTTCTTTCAGTTGCAAGATGTTTGAGGGTTTTCTTGCATGTACTGCCTGTTTCAAATCCCCCCACAACATTTCAATGGGACTCAGATCCGGGCTTTGACTAGGCCATTCTATAACCTTCCATTTCTTCTTTTTGAGCCATTCCTTGGTGGATTTGCTATTATGCTTAGGATCATTATCCTGTTGAAAGATTCACTTTTGGTTCAACTTCAACTTTTAGACAGATGGCCTCACATTATCTTCAAGCATTCTTAGATATGATCCAGAATTCATAGTTGAATCAATGAATGCAAGCTGTCCAGTCTTTGGGGCAGTTGGTATGAGGTGCTTCTGCTGAATAGCTGTCTTTAGTCTGTGCCAAGCATGTCTGCTCTTACTGTAGCCAAACAACTCTATCTTTGATTCGTCTGTCCAGAGCACATTATACCAAAAGGCCTGGTCTTTGCCTATATGCTCAGGCTTTATCCTGGCAAAGGTCAAATTTGTGCAATCTCTTTCTGATTGTAGCAGCATACACTTTGACACCAACAATTGCAAGACTTACTAGCAGATCCTGTGATGAAACTTTGGGGTACTTGGAGACTTCTTTTTGCATCAGACAGTATGCTCTTGGGCTGAATTTGCTGGAACAGCCAGTCCTGGATAAATTGGCAGTCGATTGAAACCTGTGCCATTTGTAGATTATTTTCCTTACAGTGGAATTATGTATTTCAAATAATTTGGGGATCTTTTTAAATCCCTTGCCAGACTCATAGGGATCCACAACCTTTTCTCAAGAAGGTCTTACAGAACTCTTTAGACCTTGGCATGATGACATCACACACCTCAATATTAAGGGAACACCAGACACTAGATATGAGAGGAGTATAAATAAGACAGGTTCTACCTGCACTCACTAAGCTGGTTCTAATCACTACCACCCAATCCTGAACACCTGCTTCTAATTTTATGGACTTGAAGGTGTGATAAATGTAGAGATGTATTTACCATGTGACTGATCTGTTTTTTGTTAAGTTAAATTGTGAAAATTACTACAAAATGTCAATTTTATGTCATTTGATTTAGTGCATCAACTTTATTAATAGGCACTGTTTCAAAGAGGATCAAATCAAATGTTTGCTTGCCCAAATATGTACATTCCATGGGGATGTACTTATTTTTTCACATGACTCTCTAAAACTGGTGGTTTAGTAATACCAATACATAGAGGTAGTCACTCAAAAAAATGAGTAAAATTAAAAGTGTTTATGAAACCTGCTTTGGACCACTTGAGATGAAATGACCCAATGCACATTTTCATGCACCCTGATAAATATTTATCATTTCAGCTTTGGTTATCTGTTACATCCTGTACTGTGCTTTCGCTAGTTTTTCCCACTATAGAACATTTCTTAAAAAGGTTAGGAACTCATATTGACAGTGTGTATGGAGACTTGCTTGTTAGTTCCTGATTCAAAGAGAGTCACATGGCAAATACTTTGCAGTAGTTATAAATGTGTATGCACACTTTTTTGAAAATGAAAAAAGTGATTTTAAACAATTTTTCACCCAGTTATTTTTTTTAATGGTGTTTTAATGGGTTGTACAAATTGTACACATCTACACTAAGGTCCTGTGAAACATTATTGCTTATCATCAGGGTCTCCAACCTGAGGCCCAAATGGTGTCATTTTCTGAAAGTGTCACCTTTGCCTAGCAGATTGCCTTATAAAGCCATCATGAGCAACGTTCCTGTTTTCGCTTGCTTGTCACTTCCTTCCTCTCTCATTTGAATAGATGTCATTCTTTGCTGCTCTACACACTGCTTGTGTAAAGCAGATTATCAGAGAGAGAGATAGAGACAGACCTGACACTTACTTTTCTCAGGTAAGAATTCAGCTGTATCTGTCCATATATTAATATGCATGTGTATGTATGTATGTGTGTGTGTGTGTGTGTGTGTGTGTGTATGTGTGTGTGTGTGTGTGTGTGTGTGTAGTGTGGCAAATCTTGAGAGATCATGCGTAGCTCAGTAATGGTGCACGGATTATCAATCACTCTGTGTTTTATACATGTACAGTTAACTTTTATTATTTATTATATCGTCTCACTCTTTATAATTTACTGCTGCTTTTCTTTCTTTTTTTTACAATGCACTTTTATGTTACTCTGACTCCATTCAAAGGTCATAAAGGCCTTGGCCTCATCAATGATGTGTACTATCATGTACGCTAACGATCACATCTAACAAGCACACACACACACACACACACACACACTCAACTGGTTTCCAATATATCTTGGTTAACTTGAAACTTAACAATTTTAACATAAAGTAAGTGTGTGTGTGTGTGTGTGTGTGTGTGTGTGTGTGTGTGTGTGTGTGTGTGTGTGTGCGCGCCACTGAGTTGCATAAAGTCGAAGATAAAGCTATGCTGTGCAGTTAGAGTGCAACAGGAAGTTGCGGTTAAGCTCTCTGCTCTCTCGACATGTATCTCCTCTCCGTTCTTCTTTTGCCTTGGAGTCAATGTTCAGAAGAAAAAAACAACATTTTGGACAGACAGAAAATGACAGAAGATAATAAATAGGATCCATTTGAGCTATAGCTTCTCTTAGGGGTGCAGTGGTATGAGAATGTTCACTCTAATATTTAGCCGTTCACGCTAATATTTAACAGCTTTTAGTGCATAACAACTTCACAGTAAAAATATACTTTTAATGTGAAATAATTCTGCCACTGCAGAATAAAACTTAAAAAATATGGTTGTGAGAATATTGTTTAAGGCAGAGTTGCTAAGGGGATTGCTGTAGTGGTTAGCAGTGTAGCAAATCACTGTTTCCTTGAAAATAATACTTTTTAGCAGATTTTGAATGAAATGACACCTTTTTCCATGTTACTAATAATAACGCTAGTGGATATTCTCAGTTGAACTATTTCAGATAAAAATATCAAGGTCATCCTACATTGCTTCTGTAAAGGCCTCATGGCCATGTAGGAAACTTCCATGTTAGTATATCCTGACAAAAACGGTGAGAGTGAATGCATGGCATAGAAGCTGGCGGTCCTCTGAAATACTCTGCAATCCAGGGTTCATGCTTTTCCCCCCTGCTTTTTAAAAATAAATAAATAAATAAATTAAATGTTTTAGGCTCTGTTAGAGAGTGTTAGACAGAGTTCCCCAAAACTCTGTTGCTTTAGTTCCATCATTCTGTATTTTTTTGGCAAAGGCGACACAATTTAATTTTGTGAATGATTGTAAAAACATACTGATTGTAAAAACATACTGTAATTGTAGGTAAAGTAAAAGAAAGAAAGAAACAAACAAACAAAAACGAGCATGGCACCTCAGTTTTATCAAGCATATGCAAAGGTATTTTTTATTATCTGGCCATTTATGGATGAATACAAATGTGGCAGTGAAAAGGAAGAAGATTTGCATATGAACACCAAAGAAGTGTTACAGAACGATATTTAATCTGCGCATTTCCACAGAAAAGGGGCCTCTAACAAGATTAAAGCTACCACGAAGAGTTAACAAGTTATATGGAAACAAAAATGGGGGGTTCAGTGGGACTCTGGCAACTTTTTTGACTGTTTATTTTGACTCGCTATACGGTAAAATAGCTTTCCTAACATCATAAAAAGCTTCGCCTATAAATGGCTAACATTTAACATTTGAAAAGTTTTTTTTTTGGTAATGTAATACTATATTAGTCTACAGCACATCTATTCACACTTGGCACCTCCATTGCTCATCAACACGGTTGCTATGGATTCCGGAAACAAACCCGGAAGTCCCCCGGAAGTTCTCAGAGCCACATTGGGCATTAATCATAAATTGAATTCATAAAAGCAATTTTAAACCCATTAAACAGGTCTTTGTAGCTCTTCCACCAGTGCAGTAGTACTACATCCTTTTATTATTATTATTATTATTATTATTATTATTATTATTATTATTATTATTATTATTATTATTTTAGAGTTTAGACGGTTGTGTAAATATAAAAAGCACATTTTCTGTTTTTCAGGATGTCAAATAAAGTCAGCCGGAAAAAAAAGAAATATATTATGGATATTATTATTATTACAGATATTATAAAAGCAGCATATTAAGTCCAATAGGGTATTACAGAGAGGCATTTCAAAGGGTTTGTTTTCCTTAATGTGTATATAACTTGAGGTACAGAACAAGCTTTTGCTCTGTGTTCGAAATATTTTGCCACCTTAAAAGATGACAAGGCATGTTTGAAGGAATTAAACCCAGACAAATAACATTTTATCAGTACTAAATGACAACTGGGAATATGCTCGTATGATATGTAAGGAACAAGACGAACTGTGTGTGTCATACTTTTTTAAAAAATCCATTTATAATTATGTTATAGTCAAGATAATCATGGTAAAATATTGGGCAAGTTCTTGCAGTCCATGTACCCATATATGACCAATGCATTCTCCAAATGGAGAAATATCACAGCAAGATGTAGTAACTGGGACTCATCCTCAAGAAGTCACGAGAGCAGCTAACTTCCTCTTCATGGAGTCCCTAAGAAGTAAAAATAAAAACAACAGCCCAGTGTGTTAGCTTTCAAATGTCAAATCTGCCATTCAGTTGGAAAATAACTTAGTGTATTTCTCTGGCAAGCAAAGAAGGAGAATTAATCTTGTTCATGGCTTTATCAATGGCTCGCTTAAGATTTCAACTGACAATCTTTTGCTCATTGCACGGATTTCTGCAAAGTTGAGAGGAACTTGTTAGGTGCACTGCACAGTGGAAAAACACAAATTACTCATCACCCCATGGCCAAACACTAAAATAAACTTTAATTATGTCACTGAGTTATGGCCTCAGTTCTTGAATTTGCCATTTGGTAGGAAAATGAACTGTTCCCTTATGTCTTGAAGAGATGAAGTGCTTGTATTTGTCATTTGTTCTATGAGCATCATCTGCTCATTGTTACAAGAACAGATTCCAAACATTTTTAGGTTTAAAGGTTCACAGCACATATACAAAAATAAGTGTGGTTAAGCATGGTGTTGCGATATCCACTTAAATCACCTCCTCTCACTTAAATGACTTACAGTTTATATAGTTGTTGTTGTTGTTTTTTTTAAGGAGAAGTATAACCAGCTGGCTGACAGAATATTACAGCAAATATATTTTCTTTAAGGGGTTAAATATATAGATATCACACTAATGCAGAGACTGAAAGGCATTAAAGTGAAAAAAGATTATGCAAATTAGTAACATAGAGGCGATTGACACCGAGTTCACTGGTGCATGTTTCCTGCTAAAACCACTAAAAGATTTACACTTTATTGTGCAGCCTAAAAGACAATCAATGCCGAATTCTCACATTTGCTACAGTTACTGGATTTTTCAATAATGCTAAGATCATCATTTGAAAAGGGGTCTACATAAGCATCAAATGAAGATAGTACTTTCACTTTCTACAAAGAAAGTGAACCTATTGCAAAACAAACAAACAAACAAACAAACAAACAAAGTAGAGAGGCCATCTGAACTCGTGTAAAGTGCAAAATTGACTGGTATTGCTACTGATATTCTAACAGAATTTATATTGTTGACTAGTATGTGAAGAAAATTGTTATTTCAATACAGTAATGTTTATTTTGGACCTGGATGGATTGCTATGGAGTTTATGTTTATTTTTATGGCACACCTCACAGCTGGTGCGGAATTTAAACGCTAGTTAAAGCAGAAGCTAATGCACTTCTAAAAGACATTTTGGGGTTAAGGGAGGTGGCAATAAATATGTACATTTTTTGACCAAAATAGGTTTGAAAATGCCACTGCATTGGTGCATTTTGAATGTGACACCAATATCCACCTAATTTATAATCACAAAAATGGCAAAAGTGCACAAAAAAACCTGACTCGTGTCCAACACAATAGCAACACACTGGCATGAAAATAGAGCCCTTAATTTTATTTTATTTTATTTTATTGATTTTAACCATTAATTTTAAATCATTTTAACCGTTAACTTTGTGGCAGTTGCTGGCAGATGCTTTATAAGAAGAACACTAAGATTGCTGTAAACCAAATCTAAGATTAGCAAACCTATTTCTAGACATTTTTTTAATTCCTTGCTCTAATTTCCTTTCTAATGGCAGATAATTTCACTTCTTTTAAAAAATAAATGCTTAAAATTGGCAACAACAAAATCTTGGAATTAGTAAAAGAATAGGTTTAATAACCTTATATTTGGTTTACTGTAATCTTAGAATAGGAATTCAAGATATTTTCAATTAATAAGATGTCCTTTTTTGCAGTTAAACTTACTAGTAAAGCAGAATCTTATCTAAGCATAGAAACATAAGGTCCAAGAAAAAGAACCAACAACTTTTTTTTTTTTTACTGCTTTACAGTACCTCACTCTTGTAAATACACATTTTTACAATTAGATTTAATGTAGCTGGTGAATAATATATAGTAGTCATGACATGCTTAACATAGAATAATAGATGGGAAGTAATCCAAAAATAGGACCAAAGTACTTCAAGCATAAAACCAATAAACCAACTATAAAGTCGTGCTGTTCAAGGCTCGCTGCTCTGAATGTTTCTTTCAGTCCTGAGATTTAAACTGAGCAACACTACTGCACAGCTCTAACTGCTAAAATGGCACTTCCTGAAACTGCTGAACAGTTGTGGATTGCTTTGGTAATGAAAAAAAAAAATCCCCTATGTGAAAATAAACACTTTCTGCATGCCTTGAGAAACTTGTTCGCTGCGAGATGAGCGGAAACACACACACATTACTCATCTTCTCATGACCAACCACTAAACTTCGGCCTCGAACGACATAATTACACGTGCGCTTTTTTCTTCTACTTTTCTTATTGTTGCATATTTAATCTTTTATATAGGAATATACACTAAGTGGCCAAATGTTTGTGCACCCCTGACCATCACACCCATATGTTGAACATCCCATTCCAGATTTGCTCTTATAATAAGCTCCACTATTCTGGGAAGGCTTTCCACTAGATTTTGGAGCATGGCTGTGGGGATTTGTGTTCATTCAGCTACAAAAGCGTTAGTGAGGTTGAGATCAGGCACTGATGTTGTGTGAGGAGGCTCCAGTTCCAGTTCATCCCAAAGGTGTTCAGTGGGCTTGAAGTCAGGGCTCTGTGAAGGACACTCCAGTTCTTCCACATTCTTCCAAACTTCACACACCATGTCTTCATGGAGATCACTTTGTGTACAGGAGCATTGTCATGCTGGAACAGGTTTGGGCCTCTTAGTTCCAGTGAAGAGAAATTGACACAAACGTCATGTTAATTACTCCTGATTTAGCACTAAACTGTCAGGTTTGATCTTGTTGCTTTGAATTAACTCTAATTTTCCTCCAGTATCTTACCATTAAAGGACAGATTTTAATATTAATAATTGTTTATTATAGAAAAGATGGCCAGCAAAGGATCAATTTCACCTGAAGAGATGGAGGAGCTGCGGGAGGCCTTCAGCAAAGTCGGTAAGTGAGGAGTTATCTGCATATAGCAGACAATTACAGCTAAAACTATAAGCAGCTATGAGTAAAGCTTTCCTAGTATTTGCACTTTGGCTATCGGTCCATGTTAATTTGACATCTAAGTAATTTCACACCAGACAGTTTCCTTTTTTGAAAGAAAGAGGATCTTTCAAGCATTAAAACTGGCACCTTTTTTAGGTTCGGTTTTCATTTCTCAAAATATTATGATTGTCAGTATATCACATTATCTGCTTTTCAAAGAAGACGACATTCAGCGCCATATGATAGCGGTGGTGACATGATCGTTCCATCACACTTAACCTTCAGTAGTTTATTCCAAACCTTGAAAGCAGTAAAAACTATGCATTCTCTCATCTTCACTTTGAATCCAGTAGCATACATTACCTGTAAATTTGCAAAACTACTAGATTTTCAAAATCGCAGTATGCTGTCATATTGAACGGTACAAATGGCAGTATGTAAATACAAAAGTCAGTGCCTCCCAGATTTTGCGGTTTTGCGATCCCAGAAATTAAAACAAAATCAAGGAAACTCCACAATATTCAGAGAATTTTTCAAAATTATTGCAGATTTTCTGAGGATTTGGGCTGAGATGTGTCATGTGACGTCATCACAACGTGCATTCAGCCAAAGCCCTCTTTGATTCACGTGCGTCAAACATGAGTACAGCTAAAAGGACTTATTTACCAACAAACATCACGACAAAGAGCATGCAAAACAATTTTGTGCAATTGTGATTTCACAGTAGTTTTTTACGCAAAAAAACCCACAAAAAAACACTGCAGATTGCATCACAAATTTTGAAACAAGCTGCTCTAAAATCAAGCATTTCTGGCCACACCAATCACAAAAAAAATTCTAAAATCCTATAAGGACTGAAGTGTCTTTTCCCTAGGATTTTCTAGTTAATTTACTGTTTACCAATTCCCACCCCCCAGCCAGCTCTCCTCTATCATACAACAGCTTCCAACTGATTAGGGTGAAGGCTAACTGCTTCGTCTGAGACACGTCAAGCCAGCCAACTGGATTTTTTAAAACTGCTGTTCATGCTCCATCACTCTGTGGCATAACACGCTCAGACAAAAGTTCCATCTGTCCTCTTCTGCATACATGAGCTCACACTATCACTGTGATGTATAGTGGAGAAACAGCATGGACATTAAATGAATTAATTTTGCTGTCTTGGACTCCCAAAATAAAATAAATAAATAAATAAATAAATAAAAAAACAACTTTAAAAGACAGCTTTCCAGAGTTTAAATCAGGAGGACACACTGCCCAAAAATGTTGCCTACTGAAGCCGCCTCTTTCTGAATGGAATGCAGAGTTTGTGATAATATATCAGTTTAACGATAATTTTGTAACATATGTAAGGAAATATGCAGGGGTGTGCTGTTATAGGAAAATAATATAAGACAGTGTGGTGTGATCACTTCTACCAGTACAAAGTGGATTATTTCCCAATAACAGTTTAGTTGCTTTATAATATTTTTTATAGATTATAGTTATATTACTTTACCTTTTACCTTTCCTTCAGATCTGGACTGTAATGGCTA